>NC_053490.1:382496294-382796294 GCF_905171775.1 Rana temporaria
TCGTCCACGCAAGTTTGAGTGAGGACCTAGGCTGGTGAAGGCCTCATGGAAGCCTGGTGGCCATTTTGGGGCCTGAGACATGTGGTCAAAGCCGAGGCCTCTCTTTGAACACCTGAGCTCAGCCAGTGAGAAAGGAAGTGTTAAGTATCTTTCGTTATTATTTCCAATGTTATAGGCTGTATAGATATCTGTTGTTAGAATGTGATATTCCTACTTTGAAGGAAATAAATGTAACTATTTTACTCAAATGCTTCTGTCTTTATAACTAGCATTATAGACTTAAGCCTAACACACTCTGATTAGAGGATATTAGCAAAGAAGGGACACATGCACATTAATACATTTATGCGATAGCTAGATATATTATAGGTTACAGTAAAGGATATATATATTAACTAGCTGAATACCCGGCGTTGCCCGGTCTTCCTATCTTAACCTTTTGGGGAGGAAAATCATAGTAATATAAATATACCCATCTTTTATATAAGGGTGTAGGTAAGGGTTAATTTAACTGTCATATATTTTTATTTGGCAAGTAATATGTGTACCAGGTATTATTGAAATATCTCCAGGTGTACAGAAGTTATGTGGGAACATACATTTCCCATTGATTTGCATGGGACTTTAAACAAAACAAACAAAACAAAAACCCCGACCCTCACAAATGGGGGTAGTTAAGGGATAAATTAACTATCCTATAGTTTAAGTGGACATATAAGTAACATGTGACCAAGTGTTATCGAAATATCTACAGCCGTTTGGAAGTTATGAAGTAACATGTATTTCCCATTGAATGGGACTTTAAAGGAAAACCCCGACCATGGCAAATGGGGGTGGGTAAGGGTTAAACCACCTATCCTATGTTTGTTGCTGACATATAAGTAACATGTGTGCCAAGTTTCATGTTAATATCTTTAGCCGTTTGGACGTGATGCTGGAACATACATACATACATACACACACACGTTGAGTTTTATATATATATATATATATATATATATATATATATATATATATATATATATAGATATATATATATAGATAGATATATATAGATATATTGCATTCTACACACCCCTACACCCCCCCCTTTTTGTGTTGTGTTGATTTGTTTGTTTGTTAGTCTTACCATTGCTTAAACCCCCGAGTCCAGTTATTCATTCCCACTTCCAGCACGCCGGATGCTTTTGCTACTCATTTCTACATTTTGAAAAAGTGTTCTGTTCGTATTTACGTGAAAAAAGTGATGTTTTGTTCTCCTGTGCAGGACCATTTTCCTTTCTTTTCTTCAGGTCTGTATTTTGGCATTGTCTTACTTAATAAAAATTATTATACCAGAAAATGGGTCATGGATGGGTATTCCAGCATGACAATGACCCAAAACACACGGCCAAGGCAACAAAGGAGCAGCTCAAGAAGAAGCACATTAAGGTCCTGGAGTGGCCTAGCCAGTCTCCAGACCTTAATCCCATAGAAAATATGTGGAGGGAGCTGAAGATTCGAGTTATGAAACATCAGCCTCAAAACCTAATGACTTGGAGAGGATCTGCAAAGAGGAGTGGGACAAAATCCCCCCCTGAGATGTATGCAAACCTGGGGGCCAACTACAAGAAACGTCTGAGCTCTGATTGCCAACAAGGGTTTTGCCACCAAGTACCAAGTCATGTTTTGCAAAGGGGTTAAATACTTAACTTAAAACAAAGACCTTATAAAAGTAAAAACTGTAAAAAGGCAAAGGCAAAACTTTTATACCTGATAGGAAAGCCTGCTGCACTTATGTTAATAGTTTCCACAATGCCACACGCTTCTAGCTGACTAAGAACCTGCAATAAAACCATACTAATTAAGATTATGCCACAAGAAAGATATTGCTACAAGTCTTTAATAAAATTATTTTTGAATTAGGATGCATGGAATTCATATGATTTGAAAGATGGGTATAGCATACCTCTTCCATTTGAAAATCCATTGCTTTGCAGCCCGTGTTTGGCTTAATACATCGAATATAGTGAGGGGTTGTATTGTGCAAAATGTGCATCAAGCTTTCCAGCGATCCCTTGAAATAAAACAGACACAGTATTGTTGGTGATCTAGAGAGCTGTGTGATGTATAAGAAGTAAAATTACAATTGTTTTTCACTAGCTAGTCAAATTAACTACAGACATTTAAATCACTCTTGAAGGTCTATAATGCATATACTATGTGACCTGTACTATCATGCCCAGTATAGGTCAGACTAAATACTAGTAGTGCAACATACCTTAAATTTAGAGACAACTGTTGTAGGCAACGTCCTACTGTATGTGGCAACATCAGGTGGTTTATTGTTTTCTAATGGGAAAAGCTTTTGAAGCAGGCTGTCTGTGGACTCTTGCAGAAGCTGGATAAGTTCTGGGGGAACAGGATCCTGAATGGGAAATAAAACTTGTATATCAAAAACAAACATATAGTAGTCAGAGTCCAAACAATTACCAGTTTCCCAGGTGCTCTGGCAAGAAGAAACTGACCTGGTCCTTGGTCACTCTGTTGCCTATGGAACACTACTTTCCCTTTTAAAATTTTTCCCCATGGTTGTTAGGATATGGGCAAGGAGTGCGATTTTATCAACAAGTGACCATTATGAGACCACACCCACTCTGCAAGTTTCACTTTATATTAACAAGGTATGTCTTGATTCCTAGCTCTTGGAACAGACTCCTAAACGTGTTAACCATCGCCCTAGGATGAAATGGAAAGATACGGTCTGAATAAAGATGTATCTATGTTACCCCCAGCACCCATTCTGATTTTCTCTTTTAGAATTCCTGTGCACGAAACACAGAATCTGAATGGTTGCTAGGGGTAATGCACATTACCCATTGTGAAGAAATAATGTTCTTGGTAACTTCAAAAATGTTCGAGTAATTGAGCATCATGAGAAATGTAGTTCCAAAACATCTGGGGTGCCAAGGTTTGCAGTGTCCTCTGCCCCTCTCATATCACCCCCCACAGTAGTGTTCTCCTCTGCCCCGTCACATCACCCTCTCTTTACAACACCTCCCACACGGTAAAGCTTTCTGTCCCTTTAGTTCACCCCCCCCCCCCCCGAGTAGGGCTCTCTGTCCCTCTACATTACCAAACCCCCCACCACCACAATCAGAGATCGAATCAAGCATCCCCGGCTCCATCCTTCAGTGTCAGGTCCTCTGTCCTCTCACTCCTACCTGACAGGTACACAAAGCAGAGAGCAGGACAGATCGTGAGGCACCGCAGCACTACATAGTTACATAGTAGGTGAGGTTGACAAAAAGACACAAGCCCATCCTATGTGTGCAATTATATGGCAGCATTACCTTGTATATCCCTGTATGCTGTGGTCGTTCAGGTGCTTATCTAATACATTTTTTTTAACGATCGATACCCCCCGCTGAGACCACCGCCTGTGAAAGGGAATAAGTTCAGTGCTTGCAACCTTTCTTCATAACCAATATCCTCCAGACCCTTTATTAGCTTTGTTGCCCTTCTTTGTACTCACTCCATTTCTAGTACTTCCTTCCGAGGACTGGTGCCCAGAACTGGACAGCATAATCCTGGTGCGGCCAGACCAGAGTCTTGTAGAGTGGGAGAATTATCGCTTTATCTCTCGAGTTAATCCCTTTTTCAATGCATGCCAATATTCGGTTTGCTTTGTTAGCAGCAGCTTGGCATTGCATGGCATTGCTGAGCCTATCATCTACTAGGACCCCCAGGTCCTTTTCCATCCTAGATTCCCCCAGAGGTTCTCCACCCAGTGTATAGATTGCATTCACATTTTTGCCACCCAAATGCATTATTAAAAATGTTTCCACAATAAACCTAATTTGCCATGTAGTTGCCCATCCCATTAATTTGTTCAGATCTTCTTGCAAGGTTTCCACGTCCTGTGGAGAAGTTATTGCCCTGCTTAGCTTTGTATCGTCCGCAAATACAGAGATTGAACCGTTTACTCCATCCTCCAGGTCGTTTAAGAACAAATTAAATAGGATTGGTCCCAGCACAGAACCATGTGGAACCCCACTACCCACCCCTGACCATTCTGAGTATTCTCCATTTATAATCACCCTCTGAACCTGCCCTTGTAGCCAGTTTTTATAATCCATGTACTCATCCTATGGTCTATGCCAACAGACCTTATTTTGTACAGTAAATGTTTATGCGGAACTGTTTCAAATGCTTTTGTAAAATCCAGATACACCACGTCCACGGGCCTTCCTTTATCTAGATGGCAACTCACCTCCTCATAGAAGGTTAATATATTGGTTTGGCAAGAACGATTCTTCATGAATCCATGATGATTACTGCTAATGATACCGTTGTCATTACAAAAATCTTGTATATAGTCCCTTATCATCCCCTCCAAGGGCTTGCATACTATTGATGTTAGGCTAACTGGTCTGTAATTCCCAGGGATGTATTTTGGGCCCTTTTTAAATATTGGTGCTACATTGGATTTTCTCCAATCTGCTGGTACCATTCCAGTCATTACAAATTAGGAACAATGGTCTTGATTGAGTTCCCCAAGTACCCTCGGATGCAAGCCATCTGGTCCCAGTGATTTATTAATGTAAAATTTTCTCAAGTCTAATTCTGTCCTCTGTTAGCCATGAGGGTGCTTCCTGTGATGTGTCACAAGGATAAACACTGCAATTTTGGTTACTGAAAGCCCCCCCAATTCCCTTGTGAGAAGAATAAAATTCAATACCTCGCCATCTCCCCATCCTTTGTAACCAGATGTCCTTCCTCATTCTTTATGGGGCCAATATGGTCTGTCCTCCCTTTTTTTTTTACTGTTTACATACTTAAAGAATTTCTTGGGATTTTTTTTGCTCTCCTCCGCTATTTGTCTTTCATTTTTTATCTTAGCTGCCCTAATTGCACCCTTAAATTTCTTGTTGCATTCTTTATAAAGTCTGAATGCTGATTATGATCTCTCAACCTTGTATTTTTTGAAGGCCTTCTCTTTTGCTTTTGTTTACATTTTTTACATTGGAGTTTAGCCATCCAGGACTTTTGTTTGCACTTTTAAATTTATTACCCAATGGGACGCACTGGCTAATCCATTTGGAGCTCTACCCATAATGATTCCACCTCCTCCATAGCTCCCTTAGTGATGTCATCTCTCACATTCACTTTTACATTATTCTTGATATATAGACAAACCCCTCCCTCTTTTTTACCCTCTCTATCCCTGCGATAAAGGGTATACCATTGAATGGTTGCCAGCCAATCATCAAAGCTGTTGAACCAGGTCTGAAATCCCCACAAAATCCAAATCCTCCTCGTAAAACAGTATCTCTATGTCACCCATCTTGTCCGCCAGGCTCCTGGCATTGGTGAACATGCCACATAGTTTAGACCACTCGCATACCATCTTCTTATTGGGTGTTCCGAGATTGCAACTAGGACTTGTTACTATACTCACCTTGGGTTTATGTGTTTTAGTCAACCTACCACTAATGCCCACAATACTTTTCTCTGGACTATGTTCCGCACTGACTATTTCTACCCCTGGACCCTCCCCCCGTTGCCAAGTTTAAAAACCCTGCATGGAGGGCAGGAGCCAGAGCTGCCGAAGTTAACTTTACATATTAAGGAGCTGGTAAATGATTTCTAGGACCATGCTGTGTCCTAGCATCCAATCATCTGCTAGTTAATATGCAAAGTTATCTCTGGCAGCTCCCGCACTCTATGCCGTGTCACTCTGCCTTGCAAACTCAATCTGTCCCGCCTCTTACTCTACTCTCTGCTGTGATCATGACAGTGGTGGAGTCTGAGGAAAGACAGCTCCTAAATGGTGCGATTGCGCGTCTGGATGGTATAGGGACTCAGTCTGGAATCGGACCATGGCCCACCATTTAGTGATGCCTGCTCTATACTCTGTAGCAGTAGGGTAAACTATAGGTTAGGGACAGTTATTGCTCTAAGGGCCCAAGTGAATAAGTTACTGCCTGCCATGTTTGCAAATATTATGTATAAACTATGCTTCTGAATTTTTGTGGTAATATTATTATTAGAACATCTTTCACGCATTTTACAATGTTCAAAACTAGATTTTAGCTTATCCAGCTCAATTCTGGTTACCAACAACATAGAAGACAACATAGCCAATAATTAACCATTCTTTTGACTAGAATAAAAAAAAGTCATACAGTTCAGTTACTGGAAGCCAACCAATTAAAAAAATATATAAGAATTATTCAATAACTAAATTTTGCTCAAGAGTTCCTTGGAAGTTTGCAATTATAAAAAGTCAGTAAGTGCATCTGGTTGTTGTGTTCAAGCTTAACAGATGAAAAGATGTCAAGATCCACAGCTTATTTTCACCAGTTAATTGTCGTATACCAGAATATTATTCTAAAAACGTATATACAGTATTTATGAGTTAAGCACCTTGTTTTTTTCCACCATATCTTCAATCTCGTAAGTCACTTTCCCAGCATAGTGAGATACAATAAAGTTAGGCTTTCCACTAAATTTATCCCTTCCAAAACACTTGCTGAGGGAAAGGGATTTTTCTAACCGAGACTGCAGCTGGCTGGCGTCTGAAGATCGATTCAAACGGCATTCCTACAAAGAAATATCAAATGCAGATATTAATATCATATCCAAGAACCAGGAGAGGGAAATAACCATCCCCTTGCCAGCCTCCAATATATAAGCGGACTTTATTGGCACAACACAAGACAACAATAATACAATTTAATCATTTTATTTAAACATCATTTCAAAAATAACACCACATATTGGTAAGACAAATATCCAGTGATCAACACCTAGACAATTTAAATATATATGATAACGTTATCAAATAACAGGTGGGTCAGACTCATTGTTTTAAACTGTGTCTGTTATCACAGTATATCTAATCCTCTTTTCCCTACTCTTGATCATCTCCATTATTCTTCCCTTCCTCTCTTAGATGGCCCCCTTACATTGCCGGTTCTGGACATAATCCAGCATTCTCCTGTGTGCACTTTTAATTCCCCCCTGATTTCATAATGAAGGGTTAATTTGGAATGTCGCTTCTAGTTCTTCTAGTGATTATAATGTGCATTTGTATCACTTTTTCATTTTATTGGAAATTATCTGTTACTATTTATTATACAGGGCTCGACAAATCCCGGGCGCCATGGCGACTAGAAATAGTGTCCTGGCGACTTGGCTTGGAAGGTGGGCAAAAAAAAAATAAAAAAAATTGTGAGCTGGCGCCATCTGGTGGTGAGCCGTTGGTATTACAAGTTATTACCACCATATGTGAGCTGGCGCCATCTGGTGGTGGCCGTTGGTATTACAAGTTAAGCATTACAAGTTAAACAGCAATTCTAATGTCATTTTTCACTGCCATCTTCTTCCCTCTAATTAGAACTCCCAAACATTATGTATATTTTTTATCCTAACACCCTAGAGAATAAAATGGCGATCGTTGCAATACTTTGTCACGCCGTATTTTTGCTCAGCGGTCTTACAAGCGCACTTTTTTTGTGAAAAAAATTACACTTTTTTTAATTAAAAAATAAGACAACAGTAAAGTTATCCCCATTTTTTTTAATATTATGAAAGATAATGTTACGCCGAGTAGATTCATACCCAACATGTCACGCTTCAAAATTGCGTCTGCTTGTGGAATGCCGACAAACTTTTACCCTTTAAAATCTTCATAGGCGACGTTTAAAAAAATCTACAGGTTGCATGTTTTGAGTTACAGAGGAGGTCTAGGGCTACAATTATTTCTCTCGCTCTACCAATCGCGGCAATACCTCACATGTGTGGTTTGAACACCGTTTAAATATGCGGGCGCTGCTCACATATGTGTTCGCTTCTGCGCGCAAGCTCGTCGGGACGGGGTACGTTTTCTGGTTCCTAACTTTTTTAGCTGGCTCCTAGATTCCAAGCAAATTTGTCAAACCCTGATTAAATATTTATAATTTTCTATGTTTCTTTGTGAATCTTTCATGCACAGTGAACTTCACTCGGTGTCCAGTTCATTAAGCAGGACATTCCCACAGTGATCTTGAATGCTTTGGGTTAATTGACAAATGTGGGCAGGCTGAATGGAACATTGTGATCCTAATTAGACAATTTTTTTTTTACTATTTATTGGTCTATAATTCATAGTTCATCTATCTCTGATGAAATTCGCTTGTTGAATGAAACGCGTCAGTGAGATGCCCATGCACACACAGTGTGCTGACTACAGACCCCCCTCTCCTCCTAGACCCACATGGAGATCAGCTGATTCCTCTGTAATACGGAGGTATCCCCCGGACTCAAACAGTGACTACAGCAGGAACGTTAGCACTTTCTGCCGGTGAGCTGATTCATTTCCTATGGTGATGGACATACCGCTGGCTATACCTTACCTACAGACTTAACGAGCATCTGTAAAGCCCTTAACTATCTGCAGCGGGGTGTCCCGCTGGAGGAAACAAGCTTCCATTTGTGCCTAATCACAGGGGCTCACTTCCGAATGCTGACCAGCCCGTTTACCTGTAAGCGGAAACTTTCTCTGATTTAATGCAGCAACTGCTCTGTGATGATCTCTATCATCAGTGGATGGATTAATAGCTACTATTACTGAGCTTTCACAAGAAATGGCAGTGCAGTCTGCTTTATCATATTTACATTGATGCCTTCACAATATCTTGGCATATCCAACAGTCAGCAAGTGAAGCAAGCTTCCACCTGTGCCTATTCACACAGGACTTGGTAAGAGAAGGAAATCTACTCCTTCATTTCCACTTGTTAATCATCCTCTGACTTTCTGCCATTTGACCCACACTATCTACACATTCCTAAAGTATCTGGTGATTATTCAGCCCAGGAATTACATTCTGAGATAATAACTAAGGACAACCAAAGCTTGTGTCAGTATCTCAGAACGGTGTCATTTTACTATTGTGTTATTCACGACTGAACTTTAGTATACTACCCAGCATTGCTTTGGAGTCGATTTGCTCCCTGTCTGTGTCCTTCCCCTATATCCATGCAGGACTATTAGTATGTGGTCTCCACATAATTTTAGTTCTACGGCTGAAGATTTATGTAAAGCTTGTCCGTAGTGATCACCTGTTATTTGATAACATTATCATAATAATTTTTAACCCCGTGGTGGAGGTATCTTTTCATAATATATATATATATATATATATATATATATATATATATATATATATATATATATATATATATATATATATATATATATATATACACACACACACACACACACACACACATTGTTGGTGGAATTGTTTTTCAATAAATAACTATTTAATTTTTCTATAACCAGTCAGTTCCTCATTGATGAATCCTATCTAGACCCGTTGGGTTTCCTTTGCATCTATCCTCTCCCTTCCCTAGTTTTTCTACTTTACATTTTGATTCAGAGGAACTTGCCTTAAATACATTTTCATTAGGTAATTTGGCTTTTTGTCAGTAGACGATCGATGTGTTACTTTTTTCATTTTTATTGCATGATAAAATACACACTCCCCTCCACTTAGACAACTATATTAGGGTGAATTTTTTATTTTATTTAAATATATATGCATGAACAAAACTGGTGCTATCTATCTAGCACAGTGGTTCTCAACCTTCTAGTGCCGTGACCCCTTGATAAAATTTCCCAAGTTGTGGGGACCCCCAACAGTAAAATTATTTTCATAGCGTGGGATGAAAGCACATAAGGCAAGACAAGTGATTTGCGCCCCTAACCCACGGACATTTAGCGTTCCCTGAGTGCTTTCCACTTGTAAAGTATTAAAACCTCTTATGGTACATTCTAGGATGTACCACCCTTTCTTTGTTCAACTTTCTTTCCCTTTCATCTCTCTCTATCCTAATTCCTTGTTTTTTCCCCCATCCCTCCCTTTAACTGTCTTTCTTGCTCTCTCTTTTTTTCCCCTTTCTCTCCCTTTTTCTTTGTTCCTTCCTGGGAGAACAGTGCGGGCTTCAGGAACAGCCCAGGATTTGGTGACCCCTGGCAAATCATCATTTGACTCCTGAGGGGGTCCTGACCCCCAGGTTGAGAACCACTGATCTAGCAGATGAGGCATTGATCGTTTTGAGAGGTAATACATACCAAGAAGTATTACACTTACACATTACTTAGCATGGAGGCACTAAACTTAAATAATAAACTAGGGCCAACTTAAAAAAATATGTAAACACAACATTTCATATTCCTGATATGTGCACGCTGTACGCCTGTCCGCCAGGCACCCGCGATCGGCGGTTACAGAGACAAGGACGTGGATCTGTGTGTGTAAACACACAGATCCACGTCCTGTCAGGGAGAGAGGAGAGCGATCTGTGTCCCTTGTACATAGGGACACAGATCGGTCACCTCCCCCAGTCAGTCCCCTTCCCCCACAGTTAGTAACACTAGGCAGGGTACACATTTAACCCCTCCCTCACCCCCTAGTGTTAACCCCTTCAATGCCAGTCACATTTATACAGTAAATTAGTGCATATTTATAGCACTGATCGCAGTATAAATGTGAATGGTGCCAAAAATGTGTCAAAAGTGTCCGATGTGTCCGCCATAATGTCGCAGTCCCAATAAAAATCACAGATCGCCGCCATTACTAGTAAAAAAAAAAATAATAAAAAATAATAAATTCTGTCCCCTATTTTGTAGGCGCTATAACTTTTGCGCAAACCAGTCGCTTATTGCGATTTTTTTTTTTTTTACCAAAAATATGTAGAATACGTATCGGCCTAGACTGAGATTTTTATTTAATTTTTTTAAAATTTAGCTATTTATTATAGCAACAAGTAAAAAATATTATATTTTTTTTCAAAATTGTCGCTCTATTTTTGTTTATAGCGCAAAAAATAAAAACCGCAGAGGTGATCAAATACCACCAAAAGAAAGCTCTATTTGTGGGGAAAAAAAAACGCCAATTTTGTTTGGGAGCCACGTCGCACGACCGTGCAATTATCAGTTAAAGCGACGCAGTGCCGAATCGCAAAAAGTCCTCTGGTCAGGAAGGGGGTATATGTGCCCAGTAAGCAAGTGGTTAATCATAAATTTTTTTGATCGATCAAAATTCTTTTGATTGATACCAATGGTGCAACGGATCGTAAATGATCTGTGATCCAAACGGGTCACTATATGTGGATCGGCACACCACGTGATCCGCGGAGCTCTGCTGCTGCCTCGGCCATAGGAAAGGCTGCGGCTTTGGCCTAGCTCCTGGAGCGGCGGCCATTTTGGTCCACCCGGCGGTGGCCTAGGTGAGCCTAGAGCGGCGAGCTGACGTCATCACCCGGCCTCAACTGCTCGTGTTCGGCCGGCTTCTCTGGTAAGACTAGGCAAACACTAATCTTCCTATACAGTGGGGGAGATGTGGACCATATAACAGTGGGAAGAGGTCTGTGGATATTACAGTGGGGAGATGTCTGTGGATATTACAGTGGGGAGAAGTCTGTGGATATTACAGTGGGGGAGATGTCTGTGGATATTACAGTGGGGGAAATGTCTGTGGATATTACAGTGGGGGAGATGTCTGTGGATATTACAGTGGGGGAGATGTCTGTGGATATTACAGTGGGGGAGATGTCTGTGGATATTACAGTGGGGACTATATCGGAAAAATGTATGTGCGTTATAATTAATCGAAATTAGTCGATTAATCGATTTAAAAAAAAAAAATCGATCGAACACGAAAATTTTAATCAGTAACAGCCCTAAAATGCACAAATGGTTTGTATTTTTAAACGGAATGAGTTGTTTTACAAGGTGATGGTTTACATATACTTTAACGCTAAGAGGGTGCAACAAGTAATAGCATGTACGTTCCATAGTGATGCTGTTCACACAGACAGATTACTGAGAAAAAGAACTTGTAATACATACCTCATTAAGTAAAGAGAATATACTAACTGGACTTCCTTCTATAAGATCTACACAGCCCTGGTTGTCTTGATAACTTATAAATGACCATTTCAGCCCCTCTGCTGCATATTCATCCTACAGAAAAAGACATTTAATTGTGAGCTTTAAACATGACAACATTTTGACTTTTTAAATGAGCTAGGTAACTTACATATTCTCTATGTGATTATCACGATATAGTTATGACAGAAAAAAATAACGTGTCCAACCTTCCAAACTTTACAAAAGTCCCCAGTATCAAATCAAGATAGCTAGGACAGAAAATGTCCCCTTTTAGCTCATAGTTTACAGGTAGGCACCAAGGGGCCTTGGCGTAAAGGCATGGCTTAACAGCCTTATTCAACAAAATAATTAAGTGCAGCAACCTATGTCAACCAATCAGAATCCTTCTAGTACTGGTCTATTTCCTGCCGAGTGAATTCTGATTTGCTGCTTATGGTTACAGCTAAAAATAGAACTAAAAAGGGTCACTAAAGGGTAATTTTTTAAATAAAATGCAAAACATATTTTGCTGCTTTGTGCAACCTCCTCTTCTCAGGTCCCCCGCTGGTGCGGTCCTCCTCTTCCCTGTCTGCCTCCATAGCAAGCGCTTAGGGCATTAAGGAGAAATCCTTTAGCCTTTAAAACCACTTTAAAGTATATCTAAACCCAATCGTCAACAGCTCTTATTAGCTTTAATATGTTAACGTACGTTCAAAAAGTGGTTTTCAATTTCGTAAAATCTGCAGCTTTAATTAGAAGAATATTTGGTGGTCCTGCTATTTTGGTTCTTGATCAGGCACTTTGTGTTATGTGGTGACAACTAGCTCCCAACTGTGCTTTTTCGTTGGCACACATGCTTCCAATGGAGACTACAAGTGGCTGTGCCAACACACATTATGAAGACAAGGACAACTGTTGTCACGGGATAATGAAACAGAACAGAGATGTACAGCCAAAGTATAAGTGAGTGCACGTAGACAGGAATTAACTAAAAAAAAAAAAAAGAGACCGGAGGGGAACATCAGCACAAAATGGTGAATACAGCATTTTATGGGGAAAGAAAAAACATAGCAACTGCAAAAGATACACAGTGATTTAGCAAACAAATTGTTGTAAGGGTTTGGATCTCCTTTAGGAGTAAGGCCCCATTCACACTTGTTCAACTTATCATGCCACTTTGGACCCGAAAGTGGCATGAAAAGTCGCACCCCAGGTTTCCCAATGAGTACCATTCAGATATATGCATCTTAAAGTCACAGCGACTTTAAAGTAGTTTCTGTACTACTTTGGTCTGACTTTCAAGCGACTTAAGGGCCATAGACTAATATAAACCCTTTAAAGTTGCATGAAAGTCGCATTTGCATGATATACATGAGTCTTGTGTGCAAAAAGAATGCAGGAAATAAAAAAAACATAGGGGACGAGCGAGTGCCCCCCCCCCAAAGCACCTTGTCTCTATGTTGATGGGGACAAGGGCCTCTTCCTCACAACCCTGGCCAGTTGTGGGGGTCTGCGGGGAGTGGGCGGGCTTATCAGAATCTGGAAGCCCCTTTAAACAAGATCTCCAGATCTGGCCCCCATGTGAATGAGTATGGGGTACATTGTACCCCTACTCATTCACCCAAAAAAGTGTCAAAAACAGATACAAGCCCCAAAGTAAATGCGGCCTCAATCACAGTGAATGCCGCCGCCACCTTGCCCCCCCCCCAAAAGAAGGTCTGTGCTCCCGCCATCTGAAAGCTCTTAAATAAGGGGCAGGCCAACCCAGTGACATCATCGACCCAGCATGCCCCAGTCAACTATGTCACCCCCTTAGTTATTTAAGAACGGTCAGACAACAGAGCTGGTAGATGGTGGGAGCGGACCTTTTTTCTTCTTTTTTTCTGGTCGGCAGTGGAGGCAGGCATCGTGATTGACAATGGCTCTACACCAGGGGACATTTTTTTATTTCAGTATTTTAAATTAAAGGAAAAGGAATTGTCAAAAATTGTCTGTTATTTTTTACACTACACTTTTTTTGGGTGAATGAGTAGGGGTATGTAACCCCTACTCATTCACATAGAAGGGGCCAGGGTCTAAGGAGTTTCAGATTCTGATAAGCCCCCTCCCACAGACCCACACAACCACCAGCCAGGGTTGTTGGGAACAGGGCCTTGTACCTATCAACATAGGAACAAGGGGCCAGATTCACGTAGAATCGCGGCGGCGTAACGTATCCTAGATACGTTACACTGCCGCAATTTTTCATCGCAAGTGCCTGATTCACCAAGCACTTGCGATGAAAACTACGCCGGCGGCCTCCGGCGCAAGGCGGGCCAATTTAAATGGGCGTGTGCCATTTAAATTAGGCGCGCTCCCACGCCGGACCTACTGCGCATGCTCCGTTTCTTAACTCCCGCCGTGCTTTGCGCGCCGTGACGTCATTTTTTTGAACTGCGACACGCGTAGCGTACTTCCGTATTCCCGGACGGCTTACGCAAACGACGTTAAATTTAGAATTTCGACGCGGGAACGACGGCCATACTTTAGACAGCAATACGCTTGCTGACTAAAGTTAGGGCAATAAAAAAAAAAAAACTTTGCGACGGGAAACTAGACTAGCGGCGACGTAGCGAATGCGAAAATCCATCGTGGATCCGCTGTAACTCCTAATTTGCATACCCAACGCTGGTTTACGACGCAAACTCCCCCCAGCGGTGGCCGCGGTACTGCATCCTAAGATCCGACAGTGTAAAACAATTACACCTGTCGGATCTTAGGGATATCTATGCGTAACTGATTCTATGAATCAGTCGCATAGATAGAAACAGAGATACAACGGCGTATCAGGAGAAACACCGTCGTATCTCATTTGTGAATCTGGCCCAAGGTGGTTTGGGGGGGGATGGGGGACCTGCATAGAGAGGAATTTTCTGTAATGTCTATAAACAATCCAGCGCGTACCTTTCCACTGCTGGTTATACTAATAATACTAAATACTAATAATACTAATTACTAATACTAATATACTAAAGTAACTAATTTTGGGGGGGGAAAAAGAAAAAAAATGCTTTCTTTTGTGTACCTTTTCATAGACTACATTTTGAAGCATTCTCCAGGTTTTAAAGGTTTGCATTCACATGCTGTGCCAGTGTATACAAGGAAGAACCCACTCGCTATGCCACGATTCTTTCTTCAAGCACTCAAAGCATTCAAACAACCTTCAATCTTCATGTCTATTTAAAAAAATTAATAAGTAGCATTTCTACTCACTACAGGCAACAGTTGAAGGTTTTCTATTTTTTTATTTGCTTTAGATTTAAAAAAAAAAAAAAAAAAAAAAACGAGCCCTATCAATCTCAATTTGTAAAAATTTGCTCCGTAAAACAGTTTAATGTAATAAAGTGGTTGTAGAGGCAAAACATTTTTACCTTAATGCATTCCCTGCATAACGGTAAACAATGTCTCACTATTTGTATTGCTTCTCCCTTGAATAAGTACCTGAGCCCTTACACGATCCAGCGCTGTAGTAACTCTCTTCTCTCTCCCTACATTCACAAGACAGAGGCAGCAGTGGGAGCCATTGTCAATCAAATCCTGATAGCAGGAGGGGGTGCCGAGCTATGCTGTGTGTGTCTATAGACAGAAAGTCCTGCTTGGGAGTAATCCTGCATGTGCAGCACCATAGGAAGCGGGTTCCTATGGGAGCATGGAGAAGAAGAGGAACCAAGAGCACCAGCCGAAGAATCCAGAAGAAGGGGTTCGGGACTGCTCTGTGAAATATCAAAAACTTTACAAAAGGCTTTCAGTTAGATGGAGAAAACTGCACACAACATGGGATATACCACCGATATCAACAAAAATATGAGTGTCAAGAATCTGGACAACAGCGAACACAATATACCTGTTGAATCTTTAGATAATGGGTCACAAAATGCTGCTGAAGTTTCTCATTGGCATAGTTTATACACAACTGCTCCAAGTTGTTTTGTTGGAAAGATTCAAATCCATAAACATCCAATAAACCTGTGCAAGGATAAAGATGAATACTTAATGAATATATTTCTATAGAAAAATAGCCACAGCTGACAAACAAGTTATGATGGTACAATTATCGTGAAAAAAAAGCACATAAATCTGTAAACTACTACTATACAGGTGTATACTGAAATGTAAAATACATATAGGTAGATTCAGTAAGAGTTAGGCCGACTTATCAGTAGATAAGTCGACCTAACTCAGAATCTACGCCGACCTATGTTTAAGCGTATGCTCAAACAGAGATACGCTTAAACATATCTAAGATACGACGGCTTGCGCCGTCCTATCTTAGATTGCAATGTTTCGGATGGCCGCTAGATGGCGCTTCCATTGCGGTCGGCGTAGAATATGTAAATGAGTTTGTACGCCGCTTCACGAACGTACGCCCGGCCGCCGCAGTCGATTTACGCCATTTCCGTAAGGCCTTAGGAGGCCTAATGTTATTCCACCTATTAGGTGGAATAACAATGTTAAAGTATGGCCGTCCTTCCCGCCGCGAGATTCAAAATTTTAACATCGTTTGCGTAAGTCGTCCACGAATCGGGATTTACGTCGTTTACTTCCACGTTGAAATCAATAGGCCCGTGCGGCGTACGTAACCGCAATGCACACTGGGAAATGTAGTCGCCCGATGCATGCGCAGTGACAAAAAAACGTCAAAAACGTGAGGTCAAGCCTCATTGCCATTAAACACGCCCCCCCCCAACCCATTTGAATTAGGCGCCCTTACGCCCGCCGAATTTACACTACGCTGCCCTAAGTAAGGAGGCAAGTACTTTGTGAATCATGTACTTGCCTCTCTTACTTAAGGCGGCGTAGTGTAAACACGCTAGGCTACGCCGACCTATATTTGCGTGCCCCTACCTGAATCTACCTAATACTGTACAACTTATACTGTGGAAAAGCCTTCTAATACATGCTAGTGTGCCGTTTACTTGGTCAACCAATGATTCTATTAGTTGTAATCGGCACATCCATTTTTTTCTACAAGCAATTTTAAAAATACAATACAAATTTAAATACCAATAAAATTGCTCCAGTTAGTTGACTCATCACAAATGCTTGCATTTATTACGGTAACCAGCCAGTCAAATAACCTGCAATAAAAAGGGACAAGTTTAGTTATTGAATGGTTTGGTGCACAAGACTATTTATTAAAGGTGGTGGTACTCATTCACAAAACAGGGTTCTGGTGGAAGCAGCCTTTGCCAGTCTTGTGTGCCACAAAGCAGTAAATTCATGCAATGGCTGTTTCCATTAGACTTTATTTAAATCAGGTTTTTGCTTTCGGAGAGACTCATCTTAAAATCCTGGCACTACAAATTAACTCCGGGGTTGTGCTACAAGAATGTAAAAGGTTATTTTCCTGTTTTGAAGCCCAAAAAAAATTGAGGTCAGCACAGATCCTTATTGTGATTCAAATGTTTTAACATCCTTTTCTGACATCTATTTTTACACCTTACAGGCAATGGGCTGTATGCACTAACTTTCTAACCAACTAACAAATGGTGTGAACAATACTGTTGCCTGCGACATGTATTTTCAGTATAATGATCTTTGTTTTTAACACAACATTGTTCTAAAGAAACCCTGTTACATTTGGCTATATATAAACCCATGGCCATATAGGAGGTAACCAAATGTTTGGACCTGAGGTTACCCATTTCAGAGTTTGTTTACCGGTGATGCATGTGCCCCAGGAGGACCGCCTGACAAGTTTGTTTATTTATTCCAGGTATTTATATTCCACCAACAATTTATGCAGCACCTTACATATGCAGTATATTGCACATTTACATTAGCCCCTGCCCCCCAGGAGTTTACAATCTAATGTCCCTAATTCACATTCAATCATACTCATGCCAAGTCACATTTAGGGCTCTTTCACACTAGCGGACCGTTCGTCCGCTCATTACAAGTCCGTTAACGGACTTGTAATGAATCCCTATGGGAGCGCGTCCGTTAGCGGATGGAGCATCCGCTAGCGTCCGCGTCAGTCGGGATCCGCTTTTCCGAACGGAAGAAACCCTATTTTTCTTCCGTTCGGCGGAGCGGAACTGATGCAGACGGACAGACGGTCCGTCTGCATCAGGTTCCCCATAGGGGACAGCGGAGCAGAGACAGGGCGGTCCCTGCACTGTGTACGGGACCGCCCTATCCGCCGACAGCTGAGCGGGGATCCCCGCTGAGCCGACGGAGACACACGGAGCGGACCCGGAAACGGTCCGCTCCGTGTGAAATAGCCCTTAGACAGGAGCCAATTAACCTTGTAGCATGTCTTTGGCGTGTGGGATGAAATTGGAGTACCTGGATGTGCTAGGTGGAAGTGCTAACCACTTAGAAACTGTGCTGCCCAGTTCAAGGGGAATTCTTACTTTTTTAAACTAAACTGACATGATTAGCTTATATATTTAAAGCGGAGGTTCACCCTAAAAACATGTATATAACATTACATTCTGCATACTTCCAACATTTACAGTATGCTGTTTGTTTTTTGCTGTACATACCGTATTATTGCTATTTTCCACCCGGCTTCCGGGTACTCACTCCTGCGGGAGTAGGTCTTCCTATGCAGAGGCGCAGTGTCATGTGGGACTTCGCCCAGATGACTAACGTCTTGAGAAAAACTTCCCCCTGGCAGATAAGGCGCGTCACGAGTTTCCGAAAGTAGCTGAACTGCGAGTTGGCTCCATACGGCGCCTGCACAGTCAGCTCTACACGGCTCTTAGTCGGTGCACAGGTGCCGTATAGCGCCGTATAGAGCCGACTCGCAGTTTGGCTACTTTCGGAAACTCATGACGCGCCTTATCCGCCGGGGGGGAAGTTTTTTTCAAGACGTCAATCATCTGGGCGAAGTCCCACATGACACTGCGCCTCTGCATAAGAAGCCGGGTGGAAAATAGCAATAATACGGTATGTATAGCAAAAAAACAAAAAAAAACAAAGTATGCAGAATGTAATGTTATATACATGTTTTTAGGGTGAACCTCCGCTTTAAAACCGGTTTGAGTATTTTTAGCAATTTAAAACCAAAGGGATTGTTTGAAAACAGCTGGGGTTATAGGCTAAATTATCTTGGGATTGTGGTGTACCATTACCATGAACTGTGAACTCAGAATTTAAGCTGGTTGTTATTTACTAAAATACAACCCTAAAATGGCCCATATCCCTAGAAGTCTTCACAGGTATTCAGGCCCATGGTCTGTGCATAATCCAGCAGTGCAGTTTTTTTCTCAAATATACGTTAGCTTCTAGCACTGCTACTAATCTGCATAGTGGATGGGTGATTACGTCATTATATTGAGCTGTCCAGGTGCAGGTTCAGTTAACTTGGATGTCTGTGTAGCTATCTCAGACTGATAACCAGAAGAACATTTCTGTCTTTTGCTTTGCCTTTTTACAGGGAGGGGTGCAAAGGACTTCAGTTAGGGTGGTGGTTCTATCCTCAGCTGCCTCTAAGACCGAGAACTGAGCGAACAAAGACCGCTGATCGCTCGGTTCTTGGTCTTCAGCCTGCAGAGAGCTGTTGACTGTCAGCCACTGGAGCTCTGGGCTGTGGAGGGGACAGTAGCGAGCTTTAGCTGAAAATGGGTCACAGGTGTGCAGAACAAACTGATCGCAGCTTTGGCTATACTTCTCACTTAAAGATCAATTCTTTCTTTACACATTTTCATTCACAAGCTCCAGTATCTTCAGAATGTCCATATTCAACTCCTGTTTTGTAACTCACTTGGCATATATAGATTTGGCTAAACAATCCCTTCGTGAGTCACACTCAGCTTTCTTGCAGGGTTTCTTTAATGCTTGCTGTTTTCCCGCTATTATAGTACGGTAGCAGAGCCTGTCCAGCAGGTGCTCAGCAGGAATCTTCAGCAGATTTGAAGTGGAGTAAAGGAACACTAAAATACAGTTATGTGAACAGATAGTTAACAAGCATTCCTAATGATTCTATGCTTTTTAATAAAAAATTTAATTAAAAGCTCTCATAAACCTAAAGCGTAAATTTTTTATGTTAATTCCCTAGCCCTGGCATCCCTTAGTAGGGTCTGTACGTCACAGTGGGAAGGATCGACCGATCATGTGGCCAATGCAATTGGCTGTCAAAGTGGTCACATGACTGGAAGCCAGTGCCACTGACTTTTAATACCGCAATTAGTACAGACAGAGCACGGTCTATGACAGCTTGATCACTTCACTGGGAGTGTGCAGTGAGCATGCTCACAGCATCAAAACCTCTGCTGTCCATAAATGAATATGTGCGGTGTGTGGACATTAAAGCATACCCACCTTGCCACCACACATACGTGGGCAGTAAGAAGTTAATTTTTAACAATTTATTTTAAATGTACTAAAACTGGGGCAAGAAAATCAAGTTTTTATGCCATAATAATAATAGGTAATATGTGCAGTGAAATCAAAAACGGGTGAGTGCGCTGTGTGCTAATATAATAATTAAATGTTGAGGAGTAATGTAAAGCAAGTGACACACTAACCTGCCTAATAATCACTAGAAAAAATACTCCGTATTACTAGCAATGCACGCAGTGAATGACAAAATGAGGCTTCCCACCTGTTAGCTAGGTGTCTTATCACACAGCGGAAGCAAAAGAATGTTACATCACTTCCGCTTTCAACGCAAAACATGCCATCACTGTCATATCTGCAAATCATGTAGTGTTTCTACATTTTTATCCAACCCCTGTATATGGATATTGTGTCCTATTGCAATAAGTGCAGCACCTTTATATTTAAATTTACATAAATGTCCCTTTAAGAGTGATCTCCCCATAACAGTGCAAAAACTAAGCCCATACGCAATATTTTATCAAACAAATAACATTTAAAGTGACAGTATCATATATTTGTTTGATAAAATATTGTGAGTGGGTTTAACCGCTTAAGGACCGCCGCCCGCGGGACCCGAGCCCTGCCGGTGTGACTGTCAGTGATCGTCTGTTCCCTGTGTTAGGGAACAACGATCAGTGACGTCACATGCACAGCCACGCCCCCCACAGTAAGAACATTCCCTTATAACACATTTAACCCCTACAGCGCCCCCTCCTGGTTAACCCCTTCACTGCCAGTGTCGTTTTCACAGTAATCAGTGCATTTTTATAGCACTTTTCGCTGTGAAAATTACAATAGTCCCAAAAATGTGTCAAAATTGTCCGATGTGCCCGCCATAATGTCGCAGTCACAAAAAAAATCGCTGCCATTAGTAGTAAAAAAAAAATATTATTAAAAATGCCATAAAACTATCCCCTATTTTGTAAACGCTATAAATTTTGCGCAAACCAATCGCTTAGTAAACGCTTATTGCGATTTTTTTTACCAAAAATATGTAGAAGAATACTGAGGGGAAATTTTTTTTTTTTTATATATACAGTGAGGAAAATAAGTATTTGAACACCCTGCTATTTTGCAAGTTCTCCCACTTGGAAATCATGGAGGGGTCTGAAATTGTCATCGTAGGTGCATGTCCACTGTGAGAGACATAATCAAAAAAAAAATTCCAGAAATCACAATTTATGATTTTTTAACTATTTATTTGTATGATACAGCTGCAAATAAGTATTTGAACACCTGTCTATCAGCTAGAATTCTGACCCTCAAAGACCTGTTAGTCTGCCTTTAAAATGTCCACCTCCACTCCATTTATTATCCTAAATTAGATGCACCTGTTTGAGGTCATTAGCTGCATAAAGACACCTGTCCACCCCATACAATCAGTAAGAATCCAACTACTAACATGGCCAAGACCAAAGAGCTGTCCAAAGACACTAGAGACAAAATTGTACACCTCCACTAGGCTGGAAAGGGCTACGGGGAAATTGCCAAGCAGCTTGGTGAAAAAAGGTCCACTGTTGGAGCAATCATTAGAAAATGGAAGAAGCTAAACATGACTGTCAATCTCCCTCGGACTGGGGCTCCATGCAAAATCTCACCTCGTGGGGTCTCAATGATCCTAAGAAAGGTGAGAAATCAGCCCAGGACTACACGGGAGGAGCTGGTCAATGACCTGAAAAGAGCTGGGACCACTGTTTCCAAGGTTACTGTTGGTAATACACTAAGACGTCATGGTTTGAAATCATGCATGGCACGGAAGGTTCCCCTGCTTAAACCAGCACATGTCAAGGCCCGTCTTAAGTTTGCCAATGACCATTTGGATGATCCAGAGGAGTCATGGGAGAAAGTCATGTGGTCAGATGAGACCAAAATAGAACTTTTTGGTCATAATTCCACTAACCGTGTTTGGAGGAAGAAGAATGATGAGTACCATCCCAAGAACACCATCCCTACTGTGAAGCATGGGGGTGGTAGCATCATGCTTTGGGGGTGTTCTTCTGCACATGGGACAGGGCTACTGCACTGTATTAAGGAGAGGATGACCGGGGCCATGTATTGCGAGATTTTGGTCAACAACCTCCTTCCCTCAGTTAGAGCTTTGAAGATGGGTAGAGGCTGGGTCTTCCAACATGACAATGACCCGAAGCACACAGCCAGGATAACCAAGGAGTGGCTCTGTAAGAAGCATATTAAGGTTCTGGCGTGGCCTAGCCAGTCTCCAGACCTAAACCCAATAGAGAATCTTTGGAGGGAGCTCAAACTCCGTGTTTCTCAGCGACAGCCCAGAAACCTGACTGATCTAGAGAAGATCTGTGTGGAGGAGTGGGCCAAAATCCCTCCTCCAGTGTGTGCAAACCTGGTGAAAAACTACAAGAAAGGTTTGACCTCTGTAATTGCAAACAAAGGCTACTGTACCAAATATTAACATTGATTTTATCAGGTGTTCAAATACTTATTTGCAGCTGTATCATACAAATAAATAGTTAAAAAAATCATACATTGTGATTTCTGTATTTTTTTCTTTTGATTATGTCTCTCACAGTGGACATGCACCTACGATAACAATTTCAGACCCCTCCATGATTTCCAAGTGGGAGAACTTGCAAAATAGCAGGGTGTTCAAATACTTATTTTCCTCACTGTATATATTTTTTGGGGATATTTATTATAGCAAAAAGTAAAAAATAGTTATTTTTTTTTAAATTGTCGCTCTATTTTTGTTTATAGCGCAAAAAATAAAAACCGCAGAGGTGATCAAATACCACCAAAAGAAAGCTCTATTTGTGGGAAAAAAAGGACGCCAATTTTGTTTGGGAGCCACTTTGCACGACCGCGCAATTGTCAGTTAAAGCGACGCAGTGCCGAATCGCAAAAAGGGGACAGGTCCTTTACCTGCTTATTGGTCTGGGTCTTAAGTGGTTAATGTTTGCACTGTTGAGGGAATATCACTTTTAATTGCAAAGCACTATACAGTACATACTGTATATGCTAATCACTTTTGTTTTATGATCTAATCGCAATACACGAATAAGAAAATGTGTCAAGTTTCAGAAGAGCTTTACATTTTCTATTTAGCCCCTAAAAACCAGCTGTCCAACAAATATGCCTTAACTTTTTTCTCCACTTATTTATTATGGTATGATAAAGTTAGTTGCTGTCAATATTAACAGCTGTCCAAACCAACGGAATATAAGAGCAAAACTGTAGACTATGGGCCAGATTCACAAAGGAGATACGACGGAATATCTCAGCCCTTAGATCCGACAGGTGTAATTGTTTTACACTGTCGGATCTTAGGATGCAATACCGCGGCCGCCGCTGGGGGGAGTTTGCGTCGTAAACCAGCGTTGGATATGCAAATTAGGAGTTACGGCGATCCAAGACGGTTTTTCGCGGTCGCTACGTCGCTGCTAGTCTAGTTTTCCGTCGCAAAGTTAGTCGTCGTTTTCGGTGCCCTAACTTTACACAGCACACGTATGTGCTGTATAAAGTATGGCCGTCGTTCCCGCGTCAAAATTGAAAAATTCACGTTTTTTGCTTAAGACGTCCGGGAATACGAAAATACGCTACGCACGTCGCCGTTCAAAAAAATTACGTCACGTCGCGCAAAGTACGGCGGGTAATTCAAAAGGGAGCATGCGCAGTAGGTTCGGCGCGGGAGCGCGCCTAATTTAAATGGCACACGCCCCTTTGAATTACACGGGCTTACGCCGGCGTAGTTTTCATCGCAAGTGCTTTGTGAATCAGGCACTTGCGATGAAAACTTGCGGCGGTGTAATGTATCTACGATACGTTACGCCGCCACACTTCTACCTGAATCTGGCCCTATGCTCTTGTACAGTATGTATATGTTAATTTTTTTCTGCTTTACCATGCATATAAAATTGTGAGAAAGTTGTAAACTCTTTGGAGGTGAAAGTATTTTTTTAAGTTAAAAAGAATAATAATATTAATAATAAAGAATAATAACTGACCTTTTGCATTGCTTAAAACTTCACATGCCTGGCTTTCATCCAGAGAATCACAAAAACTGACATTCCCCAGATGCAAAAGACCTGATAAAATCTGTCATAAAATGGAACAATACAGATAAGGTGTTAGCCAGATTACCAAGAAAACAGATCTTATTTTACACTTTTATGGCTGTTTTTCTTGTATTTATCACCTATTATCAAGAATGCAGTAGTAGAAGAAGAAACAGTTTTGGAAGAAGCACCCAAACAAACTCTAGGACTATGGCAAGAAGATCTCCAGGAATCTCCGCTGGATACCCAATGAAAGAGGATGATAATTGGCCAAACACCTCCTCAATTCATATGTTGGCTGCCACTGCCAACATACTTCTGAAAATACTGCATGTGCCTGTTTATGGTATCACTGGTTCTGAAGTAACTGACCCGTAACTGACCCGAAACAGGCATGCGTGCAATAAGGGAACTCAGAAGTTCTGACCTACGTACTTATTCATGGTCAGATGCACAAATGGACACATTTATTTTAACTCAAAAAAATTAGCCATACAGGCCAAGCAAATTCGTTTCATAGATTAAAAGGGCGAAACCTGACTGCTTGCTATTGAAAACAGCTGAAGATTTTACTTTTATTTTTAATATATTAGGTCAAAGTAATAAAGCGAAGAAATCAGCATGACAGACAGACCAGTTACATTTTTACAAGGTGGCCAATAATAGCAGCTCACAAATCTCTGATAATAGGTTTACTTATATTTTGTCCCCATTTGATTTACAGAAGGAGATTTGGCGGATTAAAACAAAGTAAAGCATTGGATTAAAAAATAAGGGTCTACTTATTTTAAAAAAATTGGAATGGAGACATGATTTTTTTTTTATGCTGTGGCCTATTAAGGAATTTATCTAGACTTTTATTTGGTAATTAAAGTAGAACTAAAAGGAAAACATTCTTTTTAATTTTGGATTAAGTAAGAGAGAGTTATAACCCCTGTTAGGTTCTTTGCCATCTGTGTCCCATTTGGGAGATTTCCCTTCACATCCTGTCCCATAGCCAAAACAAAAAGTGAGAAGAAATTCCCCCTAAAATGAGGGAATCCCTGGTTGTCATCAGAACTAGTGTCCCCATTGGAACATTTTCCCTCTACTACGGTTCTGGGGGATTTTCTTAATTTTCACTTTGGGTGCAAACAGTAAACATGAAAAATAGAGAGGGTGGGTCTCCTTAACCACTTCCCGGCCGCCGCATGTAGATATACGTCGGCAGAATGGCACGTACAGGCAAATGGGCGTACAGGTACGTGCCTGCCTAGACGTGGGTCCAAACGGGACCCCCCTGCTACATGCGGCAGTCGGTTTCCCTCGGGGAGCGATCCGGGACGACGGCGCGGCTATTTGTTTATAGCCGCTCCGTCGCGATCGCTCCCCGGAGCTGAAGAACGGGGAGAGCCGTATGTAAACATGGCTTCCCCGTGCTTCACTGTGACGCTGCATCGATCGAGTCATCCCTTTTATAGGGAGACTCGATCGATGACGTCAGTCCTACAGCCACACCCCCCTACAGTTGTAAACACATACTAGGTGAACACTAAATCCTACAGTGCCCCCTGTGGTTAACTCCCAAACTGCAACTGTCATTTTCACAATAAACAATGCAATTTAAATGCATTTTTTGCTGTGAAAATGACAATGGTCCCAAAAATGTGTCAAAACTGTCCGAAGTGTCCGCCATAATGTCGCAGTCACGAAAAAAATCGCTGATCGCCGCCATTAGTAGTAAAAAAAAAAAAAATTATAAAAATGCAATAAAACTATCCCCTATTTTGTAAACGCTATAAATTTTGCGCAAACCAATCGATAAACGCTTATTGCGATTTTTTTTTACCAAAAATAGGTAGAAGAATACGTATCGGCCTAAACTGAGAAAAAAAAATGTATATATGTTTTTGGGGGATATTTATTATAGCAAAAAGTAAAAAATATTGCATTTTTTTTCAAAATTGTCGCTCTATTTTTGTTTATAGCGCAACAAATAAAAACCGCAGAGGTGATCAAATACCACCAAAAGAAAGCTCTATTTGTGGGGGGAAAAGGACGCCAATTTTGTTTGGGAGCCACGTCGCATGACTGCGCAATTGTCTGTTAAAGCGACGCAGTGCCGAATTGTAAAAACCCCTTGGGTCATGTAGCAACATATTGGTCCGGTCCTTAAGTGGTTAACAGGAGCAAGGAGTAAAGACAGCAATAGGAACCTGACTGGTGTTCGAATCCCTTCCTAATTTGTCTAAAAAATAAATAGATTTTGCCTATACTTTAGCATGTCAGAAGAGTCTGCTTTAAAGTGTATTTTATGTTAACATTTGCAAGCAAAGTGTGATAACACCTACTGTATATCTGTTGCATCTTCTCATTCACACAGCATAACTTAAAAAAAAAAATTCAAACTAAAATCCTACATAGCTTTTCTTCCTTCTATGTAATGTAAAAGGACTGTAATGATTACAACAACCCTGTCTGTACAGTGCTAAAAGATTTTCATTATCAGTTTTATAATAAATGTGCATACTGTCTATCCTAAAAAAGGGATAAAGATCTCAAGGCTTAGGTGTTACATTGTACGTCAATGTACTTTAAAAAAAAAAAAAAATCTGTCCCTGTCCCTGCTGGACCAGAATCTAGTCTTTTTGGCTTCCAAATGGGTGGACAACCACGGCTCAGGTTCCCCCTCCCATTTCTTCCCTATTTCTTTCTCTCCTTCCTTCCAATATCCCCCATCCCACCTCACTGGGACAGTTTCTTTTTCTGCTTTAGTAACATGCTATGAACACAAAAATGTTTACATGTACCCATTACTTGCCTATAATGCTGGTTATGGTATCTGTGCCATAAACCACTCTGTTTGATCTTTTTTGTAAGCAATTTAAAAACTGTGAATGTCTCTGTAATATTGTTTATTTAACCAATAAAAAAAAAAATATGATTGAACCATAAAAAAAAAAATCTGTCCCTCAAATTGTCCAAAAGGATGATAAATTTGTAAATGTTACTGGGGTATCATTACATGTGTTGCTTTGTACTACATATGCAAAGCACAGGTTCACTGGAAGGAGGCAGTGCTGTACTTTAAAGTAACTATTGTACTACTCAATCAAGTGACATATACACAAATCAGTCAGGCAGATGATCCTACCATCGCAATGGTCGTTTACTTATACTCAAACACAAGCATATCCATTTTAGTGTATTAATTCTAAAAAATAAAATAACATCAATTTGTGACAAAGGTGAAGATTATTGTAACTAACCTTAAATATGTTACTCTGCTTTGATGGATCAATACCCAAATGTGTCATTGCATCTTTAGTGATTTTAAAGCAATCCTCTAGATAAAAAGAGAGAGAAAAAAAAAAGGCAAATTCAGTAGAACTAAAAATCAGTTTTATGTAAACTTCCTAAGAACAAAAAAAAAAAAAATGCCAAGCTAAAACAAGACATCTCTTCTGCCTCTACCAAAGGCAGTTTGAGTGTTAACAGCAGTGGTTCTATATCTGCACATGCGGGCCCGGATTCATACACATCGGCGCATATTTATGCCTCCGTAGCGTATCTCAGATCTCTGATATGCTACGCCGACGCAGCGCAGAGAGGCCAGCACTGGATTCACAAAGCCAGTGCTGCCAAATCTGCACTGGGTTTCCTAGGCGTAAGCCGGCGTATGTGGAAGTGGGCGTGAGCCATGCAAATGAGGCGTGACCCCATGCAAATGCTGGGCTGAGTCTCAGACAGATACGTATAATGAACGGAGCATGCGCCGACCCGTGGACGCATCCCAGTACGCATGCTCAGAATCACATCGAAACAACTGCCTAAGATACGCCGGATCACTGCCTACGGCGTGAACGTAACCTACGCCTAGTCATATTCACGTCCAACGTAAAATACGTAAACTACGTAAAATACGACGGCTTATGTTACCTGGTCCATACCTTTGCATGGGTTGCGCCTCATATATGGGGAATAACTTTACGCCGGACGTACAACTTACGCAAACCGCGTATATTATGCGCCGGGCGCAAGTACGTTCGTGAATCGGCGTATTTCCCTCATTTGCATATTTGAATCTTAAATCAATGGGAGCGCCACATGCGTTTAGCGTAAATATGCGCCCACGATACGCCGGCGTAGGCAAGTTACGTCGGACGGAAGAAGCCTATTTTTAGGCGTATCTTGGTTTCTGGGTCGGCGCATAGATACGACGGCACACATTTGTACTTACGACCGCGTATCTTGAGATACGTCGGCGTAAGTGCTTTGTGAATCCGGGCCGTTGTGTATATTTACAGTACAGTATTTACCAATTATTGTCATGATACAACACTTCTTACAGCCGTAATATCCATTTTGCCAAGAGGCATCCAAAAAAAGTATCCACCTGAAAGTAAGGATGACTGTTCAAAACATTTCTGAACAGCTTGGACCACCATCCAGCTTATGGAAAGGCGCAAGTAGTGGCACAAAAAAAAAAAAAAAAAAAAAAGGGTTGGACTATGTCCTAATTAAATTTAAGAGGAAGGAAGAAGAAAGGTGACGACCTTAGGCAAAAATCAAGTAACGAGCTAGCAGAAAGACAGTGGGCACAATTCACTAAGCAATATTTTACCGCATCCGAGTATGCCGTAAAAATAACGCAAAACGTTCCACAACCAACTGCTCTTACCCTCAAGGTTCTTATCAGAATTTGGGAGCCAAGAGAACTGTGCATTTTCTGGGAGATCCCATTCATCTCTTTCATTTGCAGAAGCGCCTTTAAAAATCTGAAAAGAAACAAGTAATAACCAGATGTTACAAAATCACGATTTGGAAAACTCAAGAAGGAAAAGCAAATCAAAGAAATAAGATTCTAAATAGGAACTGAACAAAAAAAAAAAAAAGATCCTTAGACATTTAAGAACGTGTCTGTGCTGTGGATAGAATCCAAAGTTTAGCTCTTTTTTTTTTAGGAAAAAGTGGAAATATGAAACCAACACCTGGTAAGGTACTGCTAGCAATGTATATACTTTTCTATAAACCCAACCAATGGTTAATACCAATAATATTAAAAGAATACAATACATTCAAATATTTTGTTTATATATAGAACTTTAGGAAATAATTTTTGTTCATGACACACCTGATAAAATATATGGAAGTTTCTTTCTGAGGGAGTCTGATGAGCTACACGTGTCTTCTCAAGAAGGTAAGTCTGGATAGAAGCACCACTGATTTGCTGAGTTCTAATATTGAAAAAATGAAAAAAAAAAGGCAACTTTCTCAAACATAATGCTACTGATTTTAAATGTTAAGATACAAGAATGTAAATATTCTTCCCACTTCAGCTATTAAAAAAAAGTAATTAAACAAAACCAAACACATTGGGGTTGATTTACTAAAACTGGAGAGTGCCAAATCTGGTGCAGCTGTGCATAGTAGCCACTCAACTTCTAAATTCTGCTTGTTCAGTTAAAGGGGTTGTAAAAGGTCCACAGCGTCTCCCCGCAGGGATGTAGTCCTAAGTGAGGGGGCGAGCACGCTGACTAACCCCCAGCCTGAATGGCTCGGATGACGGGGGCAAGCTTACTGAGGAGAAACAGGAAGTGAGAAATATAGACATTTAACATGTCATTTAAAAAAACATTTAGAAGGGAAATCGAAGGAAAAGGTAAGTGAACCAACAATGCACTAGCTTAACTTTCCTGGCGGTAGGATTCCTTCAGAAAAAGGGTGCTGAAAGCGGTACCATTATTTGCAAGGAAATTTGGCGTTTTATATTGTAGGTCTGTAATTTTTAGAAATAACTCACTTAAATCTGACCAAACAAGAGTCTAATAGGCATCCCGGGTATGACATTTTTTTTAAAAACAAAATTATAAATTATAATATAATAAATAATTATAAATAATTATAACAAATAATAATATAATTATAATAAAAATTATTCAATAATGTAATCAAATCAAAATCACTGAAATTTGCTCAGTTGCAGAATTGTCGCTGTCATTATTATTATTTTTTTATGACGAATTTCCCCACAAATCGCTATCGCACAATTCTGCAAGGGATTATAATTTATTATCGCTGTTTTTTAGCTGCTCTAAAACTATTTTTGACATAAAGGGACACTTTTGGTTGCTATGGACAATCTACAGTTTGCAGGCAGAAAGAACAGTTTTTATTATATAAAAGAACATGTAGGACACTGCGCAGACCACTAGGGACAAGGGGGGGGGGGGTGTATTTTTTACATACAGTACTGTAATCTATAAGATTACAGTATACTGTATGTAATGTGTTTGTTTACGTTTTTGAATTTGGTGCCGTTCTCCGCTCCCGTGCGGCGTAACGTAGCAGGGAACGGAGATCGGCGGCACAGGAGGACCCTGTGTGAATCGAGCGAGGTCCCGTTCACTCACACAGCGCGGTGGCATCGCTGGATCCAGGGACAAGGTAAGTAAACAGTGCCTGTGGATCCAGTGAGGCAAGCCCGAGTCTGACACGGGGGGACCGATCGCAGCACAGAAATCTAACCCTGAGTCAGACTCGGGAATACCGCCAGGGGGGTTAAAGGAACCTATTTAGAAAATAAAAAAATCTAACTTTTACAACCCCTTTAACCTTTGACAATATAATCTGGAAGCAGATTGCAAAATCTGGTGCAGCTCTGCACAGAAACCAATCTCCAGTGTTAATAAATCAAGCCCATTGTCTATACTTGGGAGTTTTAGAAACCAATACATGTTGGGAGTCAAAATTAAGACTGCAATTTTGCAAAATGTTTCTTATAAAAAAAAAACATTTACACTAGAATGAACATGACCAGCACTGAATGTTCCACATTAAGATGCACAAAGAAATGTCAGATATAAGGTATAGGGCTTAGAGGCTGTTATTCCTGGAGCAATTATCTTTAACGTTTTTCTTTCCAACTACCAAAGAAAATTAAAGTGGCTGGTTCTTCTATCTGGGAAGACCAACAGCACAAAAAACGGTTTTGTGTAAAATGATGAGGTGTGGCCACCAACCTCTACATACAATGGTTGGTGTAGGGTAGGGTGTGGACAATTACATTAAACTGTTCCTGTTGTCACGATACATTCTTTAAAAACATTCAAGCACCTGCTCCACCATCACTTGTTTCAGTTTGCTATGAATGTTTTGGCTTTTCCCGATGCACTTTACAAGTAATAGCTTCAGGTTTGCAGGGATATGGCCACTGAGGTAAGGTAGATTTACACTCCACCCCCAACTTTTCATTTCCCCTTTATGCTCCTTTAAAATGTGTGTAATAATAAATTTTGTATTCTACAGATTTAGGGTATGAAAATGACCAATGAACATAGGGCCAGATCCACAGCCAGGCGGCGCAGCGGAACGTAACCACAAAGCACTTACCTTGAAATTTGCGGCGGTGTATCCTAAATCCGTCCGGCGCAAGGCGGGCCAATTCAAATGGGGCGAGTCGTACTGCGTACTGCGCATGCTCCTGACGCTATTTTCCCGACGTGCTTTGCGTTACGTTGCGCCGAGTTTTGTGAATCGCGACGTGTAAAAAAAAAAAAAATTAAAAAAAAAATAAAAAAAAAAATTTGACAGCGACGTGGGAAAGAAGGGTATACTTTTACATGGTGTACTAAGTTTACACTTTGTAAAAGCAGCCCTAATTTTGCGACGGCAAACTAACACTTACGGAGACTTAACGAAGGGAAAAAGCTTTGTGGATCTCCGTAAGTGCTAATTTGCATACCCGACGCTGGATTACGACGAGAAATGCCCCCAGCGGCGGCCGCGGTACTGCATCCTAAGATCCGACAGTGTAAAACTATTACACCTGTCGGATCTTCTGCCTAGCTATGCGTAACGGATTCTGTGGATCAGTCGCATAGATAGAAACAGGGATACGACGGCGTATCAGCAGATACGCCGTCGTATCCCTTTTGTGGATCTGGCCCATAGTGTATGCTCGGGTGTAAATATTTAAAGCAACCTATTTTGTTCTTTTGCCTTTTAAAATGAATGTGCTACTTAGTATGGAAACACAACTTGCATTAAAAAAGTTATAAATTGCTACTACACAAGATTTAGATGACTGCAATAGTTGCACAGAGCAGCTCTGAACCTCCTCTTCTCAGGTGTCCCACGGGCGCTCTTGGCCCCTCCTCTCTTCAGTGGGCCCCCACAGGAAGCCATTTCTTACACGGGCTCAACAGCATGTTCGCTCCCAAGCCGCATTGCGTGCATTTTTTGACACAGTGGGGCTTGGCCCCACCACAGGATTTGAATGACGGCCTCCTGTGTCATTTGTCAGAAGAGAAAGAGAGGGTAGCACGGCTACCGGGGAGGACAGCGCCAGATTGAGTGGTGTCAGGTAAGTGGGCTAGAGGGAGATGCACAGATAGATAAAAGCTTTTTAACCTTAATGCAGAGAATGCATTAAAGTGGAGTTCCACCCATTTTTTTGTTTGTCTGTGCTGCATGCTCTAATCTCATAGTGTTCAGAATGGACAATTTGTATTTAATTTGTTGCTTGTAAATACCTTTATTTTGTAGTCCTTCATTACTTCCTCCTCCTTATTTGCCTAGGCTATTTGCAAGGGTTTCTGGGATAGGCATCATGTTTCCCAGTAGTCCTTGCAAACCTGACTGAAACCTATTACATTGCTTGTGCACTGAGCATGTGCGAGATATGCAAAGCTGAAATCCAGGAAGTCATACAGTCTGGCTTCATGATGTCCACACTTAAGATGGCCACGGTCTATTTCTAGATTATAAACTATTTCTAGATTATAAATCTAAATGCTGTGACAACCTAACAAAACGGACCTTAGTTTACAGACTAACTTTACTAGAATACATTAAGCTTGTGTATTACAGGGGTATTTATATTTAAAAAGTGAAATTGTGGGTGGAACTCCCCTTTAAGGTAAAAAACATAATTGTTTTTGCCTTTACAATCACCACAATCACTGGTAGATCTTCTGCCTATGTAATGATTTTAGCTTAACTCCATCTTTCCAAATTCCTTTTCTACAGGTTATGCCTCTGCCCAACTACTCTGCGCTCTGGTTTGCCTGCCAGCAATTACCAAACACATAGTGAACACCGCTCAGATAATTCGTTAAATAATTGATGGCTGTGGGTGCTCACCTTGGCTCGCCATTGTGCATAAAAATTAAAGAAGAAAGGGAATGGTGGCACACCACAGACAGTGTCAGATTCTTGAAAGTCATTTGTCACCAAGCCAGATATAAACACAAAAACAGGTTGACGCGTTTCACACAAGTATCTCGTGCTTACTCAGTAAGCAAGCCAAAGGGTCAGGACCTGAAAGTGTCACATACTGAAGAGTAAATGCTGACCTTAGGTGACTCAGCGGGCTGAACTGAAAAAAAATGTATGTATTTCTCCATCCACACAAGCTAGGTGGTTGGAGGAATCCTCCCCTGCTGTGCCATTGTATTCTGACAGGGAAGCTCCGCCTCTGTCAGAACACAATGACCAGTGACTGCAGCTGATGATCAAAGCTTTTCCCAACATTCCCATTTGATAGAAGTTGATAATTACCAAGAAAGGATTTTGTACAATGTATTAAATAAGTTTCAGTTAGCATGTTCAATACTTTTTCCCTGTGCCGTTCCATTTTATTACACATAACTTAATGTCCAATTTGTTTTGGTTTCTTTGTATGCGTGAATTGAATGGGTTTTTACCAATATGTGGTGAAAATTTCATGACACTAGCACCTTTAGAAATATATTTACTCAGAAAAATGGTGACAGGTTCAATACTTATTTTACCCGCGGTATATGGTATTCTAGGATTCATTTGAAATAGTAAATATTGGATATTTCTTTTTAAAAAGTGATAAATACATTTTCCTATGAAAACATTAAAAGTTAAAAACCAAAACACAATTAAAAGGGTAAGCTTACCTTTAATAAAAAATTATAAATGCACACATTTTTGAAGGTTAAAACTACATTTATTTATTTTTTTTCTACACGGGCCTGCAAAGTATTGCACTATGATCCACTGATCATGGGTACAAGGTCAGGCTCCTGCAAGCTTTCCCACCAGCTTTCTGGCCGTACCTCTATACAAGCATTTTGTTTGAAAGCTGGAGGGAGTGTGAATGAATTATGAGCGTGCTGATCAACACGCTCATAGTCCACTGAAACTACAAATCCATCTACCACGGTAGCAGATGGGACTTGAAGTTTCTTCATTCAGAGATCACAGAAGGGGGGTGAAAGGGGTGCTGAACTTGTTAAAGTGATTGTAAAGTCTTGTTTTTTTTTTTTTTTTGCCTAAAAATAACAAAAATGTCATACTTGCCTGCTATGTGTAGTGGCTTTGCACAGTTCAGCCCGGATCCTCCTCTTCTCCCTCTTCGGCACTCCTGGCCCCTCCCTCCTGTTGAGTGCCCCCACAGCAAACAACTTGCTATGGGGGCACCTGAGCCGAGCCGCAGCTCCCTGTGTCCATTCAGACAAGGAGCCGCGGCCTGGCACCGAGACCCCTCTCTATCCTCATTGGTTCACTGACTTTGATTGATAGCCATGGGAGTCAAAAGGCACCCGCTGTAGGTCTCAGCCAATCAGGAGGGAGAGTCCCAGGCAGCTGACTCTTTCGAGAAACATCACTGGATTGAGATGTGCTTAGGGGGGCTGCTTCACACAAAAGGCCTTTTATCTTAATGCATAGTATGCATTAAGATACAAAAACATTCTACCACTTTAATCCTCATGCACTTTGAGCGTTTGCTCAGCTCCCCTGAATGCCTTTTCTCCTGCTAGGAGAAAAGAAAAAAAAAAAAAGGCCTAAAGCCACATTTTGCAATCGCATTTAGTGGTCAAGCACATTTTTCTGCTCAAATGCTCCTCACTCCTGAACGTGCTGGTGATGGGGGGGGGGGGGGTTTAAGGCTGTAGACGCTCCTCCCCTAATATTGCTATAAAAGCCTATGTGTGCATGGCTACATAAGCTAACTTAGAAGTGCTTTTACAGGCTGAAGAAAAAATAAAAAGCCAAACGCCTATATAAGAGGTGTGTTTTTTTTACTTATTTATTTCAGCCTTATGTGCATGAGCCCTCACATGTAACACCCTAAATATGGGTGCAACATATCACATGCCTAAAAGGTGAAATTATCCTTTAGCACAAAAAAATATGAGATCATACATTTACCTGCTTAACTGTAGTTGAATGTATTTTCCAAATCGGCTACTGTTGTTGTTTCTTAAAGTGCAGGCATTACCTGGACATAAGTGATAGGAGACAGGTAATTTTTGTATTTTTTTTTCACTGTAAATATAATCTCAATAATATGCTACAAGTGGCATTAGGAGGTTCAGATAATATTGTGAAGTCTTTACTGTGCAGCCAACTAGAATGTGTTGCTTATTTGGGAAGTATTTTTTTTTTTTTTTATTTGCTATTTTTTTTTTTTTTTCACATGAACGTGGAGTTACCCTTTAATAATTGCTGCATCATCCCAATGTGGAAATCAAGTTAATTCTGCAATCGTAATTAAAATGTTTGTTCAGACACATGCAGTATCTGCAGTACATTAGGGTAACATTAACATAAAAAAACATATTAAATTGAGTAAAAAAAAAATGATATATAGATAGATTAGATTATATATATATATATATAAATAAAAAGATAAGAACATTTACCAAATGCTTCCATAAGTGGATTAGAATCAAGAACTCTGCTTTCTATTCTCTCCACTGTCTGACTGGACCACTGTGAATTACTAGCAGCCACTGTAGCATAAAACTTCATTAGGCAACGTGAGGTCCATGTCTAAAAAGAGAGAAGCATCTGTTTATTCAAACTAAAATATCACAAAGAATCAGAAGTAACATATGTTTTTTTATTAAAACATTTTTTTTTTTGCAATGGGCCAATTTAACCGCTTTCCTCCTGGCCACTGTATATAAAAAGTCAGGCGGGACAAGCGTCATTCTGGGAGAACATACCGGTACACCCTCACAGAAACACGCCTTGATCTGTGAGCAGATCATCTTTTGTGGTACTGTGCCTGTGTTTGGCCCTGGTACCACGTGATTGCTCTGTCCAATCACATGTCCAGTAGTAAACAATGGCTTTCATTTACAGTGCCATTGCTTACAACTGTGATCTTTGTGATTCATCACTGTAATCACATAGCACAGGGCCAACCACAGCAGCTCTGTACCATGAAATAGCTGTGGCCAATCATGACTATCACAATATTAAACAATGGAATCATGAATGGATGCCAAACACAGTTGGAATGATTGCTTATAACAGTAATGATCACTGTTTACACTGTATAAGCAATCAGAGTAAAACAAATAAAAATCCTGATTACCCCCCAGAGCAGTACAGTGTCACTACGGTCACCAGTAGTGTCAGTAAGGTTAACATTGTACTTCTGCAGTGATGATCCTATACAATGGCTGACTGTTTTGATATCACTGTATGTCAGGGTCACTAGCCATTGTCTGATCACCAGACCAGTGCTGGCAGTCAGTATCCCTAATCACTGCCACACCAGTTCCGATGTCCCCGATGATTGCCACACCAGTCATATTGTCCCTGTCATCAGAACAGCGTATGGCCAGTAACAATGTTCCTCATCACCACCACACCAGTCGCTGCAACACCACACCAGTGTAAGCGAGCACTGTTGTCCCTTATTGTCGCCACACTAGTCCCAGTGTCACCCAGACCAGTGTAAATCAGCAGCAGTGTTCCCAATTGTTGCCACACTAGTCCCCAGTGTCAGCAGACCAGAGTAAGCCAGCAACAGTGTTCCTGATTGCTGCCACACTAGTGCAGTGTTGCCTCTGCCTGCATTAACCCTGGCCTGTTTATTGACCATGTTTCTGCCTGTGGGACTAGACTGATCTTTTGCCTGTTTGCTGTCCATGTCTCTGCCCGCAGCCTGAACTGACCCATCTGCAGGTCTGACTATGTTCCTGCAAGACACCAGTCCCAGCCATTCCCTGTTGATAACTGCATTCCTGAAACCACAGGAACACCTTTGTTCCTTTTTTCTTTAGCCTCCTGTACTTGTGAACATGAAATTCCTGGGGGCAGCCATGTACCAGTAGGCTAGGCTTGCTTGGCTTATAGGAACTGGGCCTGCTATAGACAATGCTACACTAAGCTATATTCCCTGATCACTCATATGGAAGCTACCATTACAGTACATTATTTTTCATACAATTGGCTGATTTGCGTGATACACAAGATACAGTGGGCTCTATTCACAAAACCAGTCGGACAGGGGAATGTTTGGTCAATTTTTTTTTTTTTGGGGGGGGGATAGCGTAGGGATACTCATTCACATGGGGGGGCTGGATATGGGGGGCCCTTCTTAAGTTAGGTTTCAATAAGCACCCCACCCGCAGACCCTCATAACCACCAGCCAGGGTTGTGGTGAAGAGGCCCCTGTCCCCATCAACAAAAGAGGTCATTTGGGGGATATTTGTACCGTTCTGGTATTTTATAGCCTTAAAAAAATTAGATATGTAGTCATTACATCAGGAGATATATATATATATATATATATATATATATATATATATATATATATATATATTACACACACATTATATACACAAAGTCTACACACCCCTGTTAAGATGTGACAAAGATAAATAATTTCAGAACATTTTCCACCTTTAATGTGACCTATAAACTGTACAACTAAATAAAATAAAAAACTAAAATAATGTGGTCGCATAAGTGTGCACACTTTTAACTGGGGATGATGTAGCCATGTTCAGAATTAAGCAATCACATTCAAACATATGTTAAATAGGAGTCAATACACACCTGCCATCATTTAAAGTGCCTATGATTAACCCCAAATAAAGTTCAGCTGTTCTAGTATTCAAAAATAAAATTATCAAATATTGCGCCAAATGAAAAGAAAAATTGTAGCTGCTAAACAAAACAATCAGACAAAAATTGTAATAGTGCAATAGAATTTCAAAGTGTAGTGAAAAATGGGATTACCTATTTTTAGAAAATGAACATAGTGAAAGTATGGAATATTTCAATTCCATACACAAAAGTACAAAGTGTGACACACAGTGTATGATATACGCGTCTAAAACAGACGCAATGGTGATCTAATAAGCATGTAGTGAAACAATACACATAACCGTGAAAGTGAATAAGTACAGTATGGCGTGTGTCTAGAATATCCAAAACCACCTAAAATATGCATATAGCAAAAATGCAAATGACACAAAAACAAATGTGAAAAATTAAATGTGAAAATTCAGTACAAGGTATATCCAAAATGCAAAATACCTAGGATAATATACATATAACAAAAATATGCAGATGCCACAAAACAAATATAAACAAAGGAGATGTAGAAATCCACACTAAATGAATGAAATGAACTACAGGGTTCTGAAACCACTATCACTATAAAGTTCATCAGTGGACATCCAAATAGGGGGAGACCAGTCCCAAATCAACACACTTTGATCAATGCTTCAAGTGATCTGTGTAAACATAGATGGTATACTGTAGAAAGTATCACCCGGGAGTGCCTTCATCGTTGGACAGGGGAGAGAAATGAATACTCTTACCCTCCACTATGGACCCAGCTTACCGTACGGTGGTGGATCGTCTGCGCTTAATTCACACCAAGGACTTGAGGGGACTGGATCTATAGGACACCTCCTTCTCTCCACTGGAAAAACTTCTTTCTCAGATTTTTCACTCCAAAGGCAGGATCTGGTGTGATAGGGTTAAGTATCCAAACTAGGATTCTGCCAAGCATGAAAAGCACAACAAAAAAAGGGAGATCCTCCACATAGTGTAAATCCAAAAGCTTAAAATGGCTTTATTAGCAAATATTCAACAAAAGCATGAAAAATATATAAAAATATAAAAAAGCATCTGAAAGAGGCAGAAGATGGCGTGGTATAGGCAGCTAGAGCTGGTGTGTAGACCCGACACGTTTCGTCTTAAACAGACATCAACTGCCTATACCACGCCATCTTCTGCCTATTTCGGATGCTTTTTATATTTTTAGATATTTTTCATGCTTTTGTTGAATATTTTCTAATAAAGCTTATCACACCAGATCCTGCCTTTGGAGTGGAAGATCTGATAAAGACGTTTTTCCAGTGGAGAGAAGGAGGTGTCCAATGGATCCAGCCCCCTCAAGTCCTTGGTGTGAATTAAGCGCAGGCGATCCACCACCGTACGGTGAGCTGGGTCCATAGTGGAGGGTGAGGCCTCGTACACACAACCGTTTTCCTTGACAGAATCCATCAAGAAACTTGCTGGCAGAGCTTTTTTGCAGAGGAAAACGGTCGTGTGTGTGTTTTTCATCGAGAAAACTGTTGTGGAACTTGACGAGAAAAAAAGAGAACAAGTTCTCTTTTTCCTCGTCAGGAGTCTCAATTTCCTCGTCGGGCTGGTTTACGATGAGAAACACATTCGTGTGTATGCTTAGAAACCCGCCCATGCTCAGAATAAAGTATGAGATGGGAGCGTGCCTTCGGTAAAAGTAGGGTTTGTAATGGAGATAGCACATTCGTCACGCTGTAACAGACTGAAAAGCGCAAATCGTCTCTCACCAAACTTTTACTTAACACGCAGTAATATGAGATTAGCAAAAGCAGCCCCAAGGGTGGCGCCAGTGGAATCAAACTTCCCCTTTATAGTGCCGTCGTACGTGTTGTACGTCACCGCGTTTGAGAACGACGAGATTTTGTCTCGACAGTGTGTATGCAAAGAAAGCTTGTCAAGATTCTCGACAAGCCTAACGAGGAACTCGTTGAGGAAAACGATGTTTCATTTACGACGAGTTCCTCGGTTGTGTGTACGAGGCCTGCATTTTGGCTATATGCATAATATTTTAGGTGGTTTTGGATATTCTAGACACACACCATACTGTACTTATTCACTTTGACGGTTATGTGTATGGTTTCACTACATGCTTATTAAAGCGGTGGTTCACCCATAAAAACGACTTCCCCCTATTACACTGCCCCCCCGCATTACAATACGAATATGCCATTAATTTTTTTTTGGCTGCTGTACATACCTGGGTACAGCTATTCACCCGTGTCCTCCGGGTTGCGAGTCCCGCGGGAGTGGGCGTTCCTACCATGGCGGTGATTGACGTTTTGACTAAAAAATGAGCTCCCCCCCGTCGCGTAAGCCGCGTCACGACTGGCAAAAGGAGCCGAACTGCGATGCGCAGGCGCAGTATAGCGCCGACTCGCCGTTCGGCTCCTTCCGCCAATCGTGACGCTGCTTACGCGACGGGGGGAGCTCGTTTTTTAGTCAAAACGTCAATCACCGCCATGGTAGGAACGCCCACTTCCGGCGGGACTCGCAACCCGGAGGACACGGGTGAATAGCTGTACCCAGGTATGTACAGCAGCCAAAAAAAAATTAATGGCATATTCGTATTGTAATGCGGGGGGGCAGTGTAATAGGGGGAAGTCGTTTTTATGGGTGAACCACCGCTTTAACCCATAGATCACCATTGCGTCTGTTTTAGACACGTATATCATACACTGTGTCTCACACTTTGTACTTTTGTGTATGGAATTACAATATTCCATACTTTCACTATGTTCATTTTCTATTGAGCTGTTCTATTATGTCTTTCCTGACATTTGTTTAGTCACATCCTACAGCAAAATGGTCCGCAGAGAGCTTCCAGAGCATCAGAGGATCTCATTAATAGGTATCAGTCAGGAGAAAGGTAAAAAAAGAATTTCCAAGCCATTAGATATACCATGGAACACAGTGAAGACAGTCATCATCAAGTGGAGAAAAGGTGCAGAATGTCACCGGGAAGATGAAATCCTCCACCTGTTCCCTGGACCCTCTTCCAACCCCACTGGTAAAAACTAATCTTATTGCCCCAAGTCCTCTGATCACTGCTGTTATAAATCATTCTCTCCAAACTGGTTACGTCCCCCCTGTTTAAAAACTGCCATTATTAGACCATTGCTTAAAAAACCCACTCTTGATCCGGAAGTCCTATCCAATTATAGGCCCATCTCCAATCTCCCCTTCATATCAAAAGTACTTGAGAAAGTAGTTGCCATTCACCTTCAGAATCATCTCAAAAATAATAACCTCTTTGAAAAATTTCAATCAGATTTCCATTTTGCTTACAGTACAGAGACTGCCCTTGTCAGAGTTACAAACGACATCCTCATATCATCTGATGCTTGCTCTCCCTCCCTTCTTATCCTCCTGGACCTTTCGGCTTCATTTGTCACTGTTGATCATTGCATTCTTTTAAACAGACTCCACCTTACTTCTGGACTAAATGACACGGCTCTCAGTTGGTTCAAATCGTACCTCACAAACCGGACAGAATACATTTCCCTAGGCCACTTCAAATCAAAATTCACATAAAGTTACTTGTGGTGTCCCCCAGGGCTCTGTCCATGGCCCCATCCTTTTCATCCTTCACCTCACCCCTCTTGGTCAAATTATCGGCCGTTCATTTCACTGCCGATGACACACAGTTATATGTAAATGAAACAGCCCCTTCACAGTCATCCCTATCAGTACTCCCCACCTGCCTGGAGTGTGGTGGAAGTGAAATAAAATGAATATTTTATTCTATGTTACTTTGTGCTTAAATGTTGCCAAATGTTGCTTTTCTTTCATTATCTCTTTTATTTGTTTTTATTTCTTTATTTTTTTATCTATATATGATATATACATATGTGAAATTATATGTTAGGCCCCGTACACACCATCGGATCTATCCGCTGAAAACGGTCTCCATTTTCAGCGGACAGATCCGCTGCGTCCAGCTGCCAATTTCTGTCTGATGGTTGTACACACCATCAGACAGAAATCCGTGCGTAAACAATACGCGGGGCGTGGCCGCGCCGTCGACGCAACGATGACGCGGCGACGTGGGCGGCCTTGAAGTTTAAAGCTTCCACGCATGCGTCGATTCAGTACGACGCATGCGGGGGATGGCGGTCGGTCGGACGGACGTGTCCGGTGAGTCTGTACAGACGACCGAACACGTCCGACGGATAGATTTCCAACAGACAGATTGGTTAGCATGCTAACCAATTTTGGTCCGCTGGAAACTGTCCGATCCACCGGACAATTGTCCGCTCGGGCCTACACACGACCGGATCGGTCTGCTGGAACTGGTCCGTCGGACCAGTTTCAGCAGATATATCCGGTCGTGTGTACGGGGCCTTACAATAGTGTTTGTTTTCCTTGAGAAGTTTATATCAGATATTGTTTTAAAGACAGTACAATTCAGCATTGAAAAAGAGACAACGGAGAGTTAAACAAATATGGACTTCCACCCCTCCTCCTCCTCCTCCTATTTCTTCTGTCCTCATTTCACTGAAGGAACTTTGTGTCTCATGACAAGAGAACTGTTATACCATATATGGCTAGACCCTTGCAGAAGCTGGTCAAGAATCCCTGTATAAGAACATTGCACAAAGGATATTACATGTGCTCCACGATGCCAAGTACAGACGTCACAGGGGGGTGTGTAAATGGGAGTGAATTATATGGGTTGACCAATGAGAATGCATATGATTTGCGATGTCATATTGTTAATAAAAAGAATATATATAGCCCTCCTCTTGCTGGTTGAAAGCTGAAAGGTGAGGATGTGAAATCTCTCTGGTTGGCATGCTCTCATTGATTTGGGTCAAGCGGCAGATATGGGGTTAATCCTGAAATTGTGTCAGGAAATCAATCGTTGTCAGGAGGAGATAAAGGTATGGATGGAGCACAACTTTCTTCAACTAAACAGTTCCAAATCAGAAGTTATTTTGATTGGCACTCCTTACCAGACCAAATCATCATCCATAACCAGCATTACTTTTTCTGGTTCTAATATTTCCCTTACAAAAAGTGTAAAAATGGACTCCCAACTTACTTTTGAAGCCCATATAAATCGATTATGTTAGACCTCTTTTTATCACCTTCGTAACATTTCTAAACTCCGTCCCATTCACTCCCTTTCAGATGCCAAAAAGCTGGTTCATGCCTTTGTCTCCTCCAGACTGGACTACTGTAACGCACTTCACATTGGGATTCCTAGAAAGAGTCTGCAGATGCTTCAGTGCATCAAAAACTCTACAGCAAGGATCCTGATGAGAGTTCTGAAATGTGAGCATATTACACCCATTCTTCACTCACTCCACTGGCTTCCTGTTTCCATCAGAATTGAGTATAAGGTTTCCCTCCTCACGCATCAATGCATCCATGGACATGCCCCTCCTTATCTTAAAGAACTTCTTAAATTACAAAATACAAAACATTCCCTCCGTTCCACTGGCTCAAACCTCCTGCACATACCCAGAACTAGACTCAAGACAATGGGAGACAGGGCCTTTTGTGCAGTTTCCCTGCGTCTGTGGAATGCCCTAACTGACACCCTGAGGGCTCCTCAATCAACTGATTGTTTTTAAAAAGGTCTGAAGACATTTATTTTTTGCAAAGCTTTTTGCCTCTTTTAGATGTTTTATGGTATAAATGGCTTATTTTTTTATTTCCTTTTTTAACCTGTAGCACTTTGAGATCTCATTGATGAAAAGGGCATTACAGGCGGTCCCCGACTTACGAACAACTCCAACTTACGAACGGGACATATCTCCTGTTCTGCGCATGCGCGGCCATTCGACGGAACATCGGAAAAACATCAGAAAATGGCGTAATTGCCGTTCTGTGCATGCGGTTTACGACTTACAAACATTTTCGACGTAAAGGGGTTGTAAAGGTTAGTTTTTTATTTTCAAAATAAACACAGTGCTCCACGTCCTGTCAGGGCGAGAGGAGACCGATCTGTGTCCCTTGTACATAGGGACACAGCATCCTTCCCTTCCTCACCCCCTAGTGTTAACCCCTTCACTGCCAGTCACATTTATACAGTAATTAGTGCATTTTTATAGCACTGATCGCTGTATAAATGTGAATGGTCCCAAAATTGTGTCAAAAGTGTCCGATACGTCCGCCGCAATATCGCAGGCCTGACAATAAAAAAAATCGCAGATCGCGCCATTACTAGTAAAAGAAAAAAAAAATCATAAATCTATCCCCTATTTTGTAGGCGCTATAACTTTTGCGCAAACCAATCAATATACGCTTATTGCAATTTTTTTTTAACAAAAATATGTAGAAAAATACGTATCGGCCTAAACCGAGGGAATTTTTTTTTTTTTTAATTGGGATATTATTATAAAACAAAAAGTTAAAAATATTGTGTTTTTTTTTCAAAATTTTCGGTCTTTTTATGTTTATAGTGCAAAAAATAAAAATCGCAGAGATGATCAATTACCACCAAAAGAAAGCTCTCTTTATGGGAAAAAAATGATAAAAATATAATTTGGGTACAGTGTTGTATGACCGTGCAATTGTCATTCAAAATGCGTCAGCGCTGAAAGCTTAAAATGTATCTGGGCACGAAGGGGGTTTAAGTGCCCAGTAATGAAGTGGTTAAGCTAGTACATTGTTGGTTCACTTACGGTACCTTTTCCTTCGATTTCCCTTCAAAAAAATGTTTTTTCTTTGTTTTCTTTGTCTGAATGTCTCACTTCCTGTTCCTCCTCAGTAAGGTGTTCAGTAAGCTGTTCTGGCTGACTAACCACGGCTCGGATGATGGTGGCAAGCTTACTGAGGAGAAACAGGAAGTGAGAAATTCAGACAAAGAAAAAAACATTTAGAAGGGAAATGGAAGGAAAAAGGTAAGTGAACCAACAATGCACCAGCTTAAAGGAACCTATTGACAAAATAAAAAAACAAACCTTTACAACCACTTTATGAACAAACCTAATGTGCCTAACTTGTTTGCAAGTTGGGGACCCCCTGTATAAATAAAATGTGTTATTATTAAAATATGGCACAACAGTGATATTATCAAGAACTGAACTTCACTCCAAAATTGATGAAGACGAGAGGAAAACTGTTCAGGGAGGCTGGCAAGAGGCCTACAGCAACATTAAAAGGAGCTGCAGGAATATCTGGCAAGTACTGGCTGTGTGGTGCATTTGACAACAATCTCCTATATTCTTCATATGTCTGGGCTATGGGGTAGAGTGGCAAGATGGAAGCCCTTTCTTACAAAAAGAAAAACATCTAAACCCAGCAAAATTTGGCAAAAACACATCTGAAGTCTCCCAAAAAAATGTGTTATGGTGTGATGAAACCAAGGTTGAACTTTTTGGTCATAATTCCAAGATATGTTTGGTGCAAAAACAACACTGCACATCACCAAAAGAACACCATACCCACAGTGAAGCATGGTGGTGGCAGCATCATACTTTGGGGCTGTTTTTCTTCAGCTGGAACAGGGGCCTTAGTCAAGGTAAAGGGAATTGTGAACAGTTCCAAATACCAGTCAATAATGGCACAAAACCTTCAGGGGTCTACTAGAAAGCTGAACAAAAAGAGCAACTTCATCTTACAGCATGACAACGACCCAAAGCATACATCCAAATCAACAGAGGAATTGCTTCATTAGAAGAAGATAAAAGTTTTGGAATGGCCCAGCCAGAGCCCAGACCTGAATCTCATTGAAAATCTGTGGGGTGATCTAAAGATGGCTGTGCACAGGAGATGCCCTCACAATCTGACAGGTTTTGAGTGTTTTTGCAAAGAAGAGTGGGCAAATATTGCCAAGTCAAGATTTACCATGCTGATAGACTCATACCCAAAAAGACTGAAGCCCTGTACATACGATTGGAGATCTGATGGAATCTAATCCGATGGATTTTTTCGTTGGATATCCGATGAAGCTGACTTTCATCAGTCTTGCCTACACACCATCGGTCACAAATCCGACAGTGTTCAAACAAGGTGACGTAAAAAACTATGACGTCCTGAGAAAAATGAAGTTCACTGCTTCCGAGCATGCGTCGACTTGATTCTGAGCAGACGATCGTTTTTTTCTATCGTTTTTTTATCCATAGGAAGATTTTAAAACATGTTCTATTTTTTTTCACCGATGGAAAACAAACCGATGGGGCCCACACACGATCGGTTTGTCCGATGAAAACGGTCCATCGGTCTGTTTTCAGACAAACCGATCGTGTGTACAGGGCTTAAGTGCTGTATTAAGATCAAAAGGTGCTTCAACAAAGTATTCGTCTAAGGGTGTGCACACTTATGCAACCGTATTATAAAAAAATTATATTTTTACTCCCCTCCGCCTAAAAGATTTCAGTTTGGAAAAAGTTATGAAATGATTTATCTTTGTTTCATTTATTTACATCACAGAAACCTGACATTTTAACAGGGGTGTGTAGACTTTTTATATCCACTGTACATACATACACACACACACTATAGATTGCAGACTCTATAACCTTCACACAGACTAAATAATATACAGCAATTTGAATTATTTTTACCAAAGAAATGTAACAAAATACAATTTGGTCTAAATAAAAAAAAATGATTAACCACTTCCCGCCCGGTTCAATTATCTTGACTAGGCGTCATATGACGTCCAGCAGGATCACAGCCGCCGTGCGCTCGGCGATCGGTGATGAGGCGCGTCAGTCTGATACGCCGCCTATCAGTGAAGGAGAAAACTTACTAATTTACAAAATGTTATAAACAGAAACTAAAGAAAACTTTTTTATTTATTCTTTCAAAATTTTCTGTTTTTATTTGTTTAGCAAAAAATAAAAACCACAGAGGTGATCAAATACCACCAAAATAAAGCTTTCTTTGTGGGAACAAAATGCAAAAAATTCTGTTTGGGTACAGTGGTACAGTGCAGCAGAAAAAGAGGGATTTCACCATGTCAGAACAGTGTGTTGTCACCACATCCCTAAGTATGCAGAAGAAAAATTCTCAGACTTCTATGGGTGGACAACATTGAAAGCAACAGAGTTGTGGTCTTCCAAATAAGCTAAACACTTATCTTTTAAAATCTGCAATTATTTGACCTACCATCTAGATCAGTGGTTCTCAAACTGGGGGTCGAATGATGATTTGCCAGGGGTCACTGAATCCTGGGCTGTTCCTGAAGCCCACACTGCTCTCCCAGGCTTTTTGCGGCCGCCCAGCAGGGCTGTCCCTGGAGCCTGTGGTCACCCAGCTGGGCTGTTCCTGGAGCCTGCGGCTGCCCACTCAGCTTCTTCGTAGCCGCCCATTCGGTTCACGGCATGGCTGGGGGGGGGGGGGCAGAGACTAGAGGTCAGCTGACTGGTGAGGAATGTGAAGAGGGAGGGGCTGGAGGAGAACCTATCTCCATATTTCGGCATAGGTGTCACCACCAAGTCGGAGACACAGTGAGTAACGCTACCTGTGATTATAGTGGGGACTTCTAATGGAAACTACAGTTCCCAGATCAGCAGATGACCTTCATCAAGAGCACCTAAGTTGGCTGATCAGAACTCCCCCCAGCATTGCCAATCATCCCAACTCTCCCGACCCCCCCCCCCCCAACCAAGGAGTAAGAGAAGAAAAAAATAGAGAATACATGGAAGGAAGAGGAAAAGAGGGGGAGGAACAAAGAAAAAGGGAGAGAAAGAGTAAGAGAACAAGAAAGACAGCTATAGAGCTAAAGAGTAATACATCCCAAAATGTACCAGAAGGGGTTTTAATACTGAACGAGTGGAAGGGACTCAGGGAGCGCTAAATGTCCGTGGGTTAGGGACGCAAATTACTTGTCTTGCCTTGGGTGCTGACAACCCACGCTACGAAAATAATTTTACTGTTAGGGGTCCCCACAACTTGGGAAATTTTATCAAGGGGTCACGCACTAGAAAGGTTGAGAACCACCGATCTAGATGCTTTTTACTAGATCAGCAATTCAAAAGCACAAAGGGTGACAGCCAGAAAACTAGCACTTACAGAGGGAGAATTTAACCTCCAATGGATTCTGACTTAGCATACATTTTTTACAGGCTTTTTGCTGCTACAGGTTAACATAAGCTACATATTAGAGATGGATCTACTTTATTTTATTCAAATGACTAGAGCAAACATTTAACACTCACCTTTCCAGCCCCACTTTCCCCACTGACAATTATAGATTGGTTTACTGGGTGAAGCTGGCACTGTACATTTCTGTAACCTTGTTCGGCAACTGTGAAGATGTGTGGCTTACAGTTCTAAAATTAAGCAAACAAGAAAATATACAGATTAAAATAGTTAAGATTTTTTTTATTCAGTACAATAATCCAAAATGCAGCTCATAGCATACTAGTTTATAATATGTAAACGGTCACCATTTCTTGATTATTTTCTTTGTAAAGCTGATGCAGTGATAACGTGTGTAGCTTAGATTGTTAGGTTTAGACGATTTGTTTACTTGGAGTGCCCACTGGTGAAACCTAAAGCCTCGTACACACGGTACGATTGTTGGCCAACCGAGCGTCAGATTTTTGTCAAAAGGGCGTGTGCCTGGATCTTGTCTTGCATACTAACGTTACACAATTGTCGTGCCACTAACACGAATGTAGTGACGTACTATGAGGAATTTCAGCTCTTGAGCGCCACCCTTTGGGTCCCTTCTGCTAATTTCGTGTTAGGTGAGCATTGATTCCGAGCATGCTGTTTGTACTTTTGTGTAATGGATTTGTGTACTGACCATATGAAAATCAGACATGGCGCCGTTGGCTGAAAATTGGAAAACAAATGTCTAAAAGGAGCGTATCAAAATTAAGAATTTAGGACAACAGTCTGTCAACAGACAATCCCCTCCCAACAATCGAACCGTGTGTATGAGGCTTTACACTCAAGTGTGGGCAGTCAGAAATGACAGCGCTGCTGTGTCATTACATGGGAAATTGAAGGCTTGTCCTGTATTGTGCCTTCAAACCACGTTTTGTCAATTATTTGTCCAAAGTAGATACAAACAGGTTTACATTTTAATAGACACAAAAATGTTTTTTTACTCACCAACCACATGGTTTCCTGCCCCCTGAGCTCTTCAAAAATATATGGTTCTTCAGGAGATATAGTAACATGCAATGCTGCCCCCAGCCTTTCACAATACAGCAATGTCTGCCTAAATAACCAATTGCCCGGACAATGGAGGGTGGTATGCCTGCTAACATTTGACTTTCTCTATAGTGAAACTTAAAGTATATATTACCCCAACATTTCACATTCCTGAGGTGTATGTTGTTCCATGTAATTGTGTGAAGTATCCTCTTCTCTTTGCATTTATTCCTTTGTGTGAAATACCTGGCAGCCCTACGTTTCTACTTCAAACTGAGCACGGTGGGGCATGTAGATGCTCATTCATCGCAGTTTGGTCAGTTTTCTGGCTGTGCTAGGAGAACACCCTGCCTTTAGCCCAACAGCCAAGACTTGTGATAACACGACAGCCCCCCCCCCCCCTTTAACAGCTCCTCAGTGGAAAGATCAGTGTATTGCTCTCTCCCTCTGCCTCTAGCAGTTTCCACCCCCACTTTTCTAAGCCCCTATGTAGCAGAGAACAGAAATCCTATGGCCATGCATAAAAAAATAAAAGTATGCATGTGTGTATAATTTATATTATATATATATATATATATATATATATATATATATATACACATACATATATATATATATATATATATATATATATACACACACACACACACATATTTGTCAATCATATACAAACACACACTTTGCCTTGCATTTCTATTTTAAACTGAATGGGATGTTTTAGAAGGGGAGTGTTGAGTTCACATATACTTTACGCTGGCCATATACCGAGCTAATTTGCCCTTTTCCTGATGAACCAGTCAAAATTCAACCTATAGGTGTTCCTGTCAGCACCCTTCTGCTTGACATCCTTTGGTCTAAAAATCAAGGGAGCCAGGTAGAAAACTGTTATTCGAACAGCTATGGTTGTCGACTGTCAGTATACAATAGCCACAACGAGAGATTACCCCATCCAAGTTGTTTGGCACAGATTGGGAAATCAAGAGATTTCTTATGGTCAACCAGTAGGGCGGAACAAGAAAAAATTTACAGTAGATGACCCACTTTACACAGTAACAGCAGAGCCGGGCAGACTAATGTAATAGCACAGGGAAGGTAAATAAAGTAGATATTTTCTGCAATTGTAGGAATAACTGGACAAGGCCGAAGCATACTAGAACCAAAAAATATTACATGCTAGTTGAGAGTTGTATAAATTCATACTGCAATGCAGAAATGAAAGTAGATGGGTCAGGTCCAAACACAAACATGAAGAATACAGAAACTTAAAAAAAATTAAATTAAATGAGTGGAGAACTATGGATAAAGGCTTTTCCAACCAGCCATAAGAAGACTTAGGCCCCATACACACGATAGAATCCATCCGCAGATAAATCCCAGCAAATGGGTTTCAGCGGATAGATCCTATGGTGTGTACACGCCAGCGGATCTGTTTCCGCGGATATATCTCCCCTGGGATGGATTCCAGCAGATCGGATATTTGCTGACATGCACAACAAATCCATCTGCTGGAATCCATCCCAACAGATGGATCCGCTCGTCTGTACAGACTCACCGGATCCATCCGTCCAAAGGGATTCCCCGCACGCGTCGTAATGATTTGACGCATGCGTGGAATTCCTTATATGACAGCGTCGCGCCGTCGCCGCGTGATAATCGCGGCGACGGCGCGACACGTCATCGCCAGAGGATTTCCGCGCGGATTTCAATGCGATGGTGTGTACACTCCATCGCATAGAAATCTGCGGAAATCTTTGAGAGGATTTATCCGTGGAAACGGTCCGCTGGACCGTATCCGCGGATAAATTCTCTCGTGTGTATGGGGCCTTAGCCAATTCTACTTCACCTATACCTAAAACAACTAGGGCCGAAACAACTAATCGATTAATCGACAACTAATCAATTATGAAATTAATCGATTACAATTTTCATAATCGATTAATCGGCCAGTAACATAATGGGGTTAAAAAAATTGCCCTTTACAGTACAAAAAAGCAAATTGCTACTGTAAATATTACTTTCACTGTCCCACAGTAAAAAAAAAAATAACCCCTTACAGTAGCCATTATTTGCTCTTTTTGCACTTATTTTTGTTTTTTTAACCCCATTATGTTACTAAACATCTCAGGCCTGGGGTCACACCTCTGTTTTTTGGTGCTTTTTGCAGAAACACACTACAGTTCATTTACATGTTTTCCTATGGGACATGTTCACAGCCAAGATTTTTTTTCAGCTGCTGCGTATTTGGAAAGGGCAAGGACTTTTTAACGCAAAACGGTGCTATTTTTTTTTTTGTTCAATATACTTCAATGGAGAAGCTGCAGAAAGGCATGTAATGTGTTTTTGCGGCAATTTGTGTTTTGTAATCTGCACAACAACAAATTGGCCCAAAAAAATGAAAGGCTATTATGCGATTAATCGAAACAATAATTGACCAACTAAATCGATTATAAAATAATCTTAGTTGCAGCCCTAAAAACAAGACTTTTGGGTGGACCAGTCCTTTAAAATGAGTTACTGCAATGAATATAAAAAAAGTTGGTTTATAATTACCTGAGACTGAGGTGCACTGTGATACTGCTTCATAACTTCATTACTGTACAATTTATTTACTGGCTGAAAAGGATTAACTGCAATAACTGTACACCCGGCATTGGTATAGAACAGCTCAGCTGCATATCTTGCTTGAAGACATTTCAATACTGTAGGAAAACACAAATTACAGGTAAGATTCATCTTCATCCCAGTCTAGCCACGTTCACAGTGACCGGTCAATTCAGGTTGATTTTTGTGGTGAATGTAGGTAGCGGGGACAATTTTCAAAAACAAATCTGACCAGTCTGTACCTGCTGCAAGTGGGCGCCATAGGGTCACTCTCAGCAATCAATTCAGCAGTTCAAGAGGAGGTAAATGTTTAGGTTTTGTCTGAAACAGGGGTCTCCAAACTTTCTAAACAAAGGGAAAGTTTACGGTCTTTCAGACTTTAAGGGGGCCCGACTGTGGACATTGGGGGTAGAAGAGGTCCTGACATCAATGAGAAAAATAAAGCCCCATTGTTTGTTTCAGTGGGAACAATTGTGCCTCCTTATTGGTGTCACTGGGAGAAATGATGTCCCATCCTTGGTTTCATTGGGAGGAATTGTGCCCCTTCATTGGCGTCAGTGGGGGGAATTGTGCTCCAAGGGCCAGATAAAAGCAAGGCTTCTGGCTCCCTGGCCACAGTTTGGAGACCCCTGGTCTAAAAGAAGAAATTAATTTGTTGCCTAGAGCCAACAAATTGTGACATTCATTTACATTTTACCTGATATAATTATTTGTGTTTTGTATTAATAGAGTAAATTGACTGTGCACTCTGCAAGAGCAATTGCCCCAGAGTTTAATAAATGAGAGGAAGCTCTGCTGCCACCCATTATCCAATCATGTGCAAGCAAAATGCTGTTTTTTTTTTTTGATTCTTTGGAAAGTGAAGCCTTACCTCATTTCCTAAGCTCTGGAGCAACTGCACTGTACCTTTAATTATTGTTATTGGCCTTTAGTAAATCAACCCAAAAGTAACAATATTGTTACGCTGTATTTATTATTTTCTATTGAACTGCAAATCAAAGGAGTGAGCTTTGATCTGCATACAACTCCAGTTAGGCCCCTTTCACACCGGGGAGGGAGGTGCGTCAGCGGCTTTACCGCCAATTTTGTGGTGCTATTCGCCAATTTTGTGGTGCTATTCGACCGCTAGCTGGGCAGTTTTACCCCTCGCTAGCAGCCGAGAATGGGTTAAAAACCACCACAAAGCACGTCTGCAGAGGCGCATTGCCGGCAGTATAGCCGCGGTGTCCCATTGATTTCAATGGGCAGGGGTGGTATACACACCGCTCCTTCACCAATCCAAAGATGCGGCTAGCAGGACTTTTTTTTTACTGTCCTGCTAATGTACCGCTCCAGTGTGAAAGCCCTGTGGGCTTTCACACTGGAGACACAGCAGCAGCTGTTTAGGGTCGGTTTGCAGACGCTATTTTTAGCGTAATAGCGCCTGCAAACCACTCCAGTGTGAAAGGGGTCTTACAGCAACCTTACCAGTAAAAATAAATAGTTACATTAACTATTTAACTCTTTAAAGTGATATTAAAGCTTTGTTTGTTTTTTTTATTTAAATAAAACAACAAAAACAAACATGTTATTACTTACCTGCTCTGTGAAGTGGGTTTGCACAGAGCAGCCCAGATCCTCCTCTTCTTGGCTGCTCTTCCAGCACTCTTGGCTCCTTCTCTTTGGCAAGTGCCCCCCCTAGAAAGCCGCTTTCTAGGTTGGCACTTATGCAGGCTTGCTCCCAAGCCACCCTGTCTGTCTCAGCCCCACCCCCCACTCCCTCATCACAGGATTTGACAGTAGCAGTAGCCATTGGCTTCTACTCCTATTAATCTGCCCAGTGAGGGTGGAGTGAGCCACTGCTCTTATGCACATCGCTGGATCTGGAATGGGCTCAAGTAAGTATAACGGAGGCTGAGGGGGATCCTGAGACACAGAATGCATTAGTGCAAAAAAAGTTATGCTTTAAAACCACTTTAACCCTTGGTTTACCATAATCAGACCATTGAACTCCTTATTCCCCTCCTACCCTTAAAACATAAAAATAAAATCAGCAGGGAAAAAAATTCAACTATGAAATCATGAACAAAAAATTTAATTTTGTTTGTAAAAAAACATGTTTTTTTTTTTTTTTTTTGATCAATGGATTACATACAAAATGAAATTGTTTAAAAAAAACGAACTCACCAAACATTACAGCCGATGTCCGTTTTGTGCATTTAGTGTCACAACGGAATGGTGATTTTCACTCCATTCATTTGAATGGGCTGAAAGTGCACCAAAAGTAGTTAGTGCACGCACTACTTTTAAAAAAAAAAAACACTGCAACCAGATTGCATGCTACTGCTATTCCATGCCCTCTGATGCAGGAAAGTGCATTGCATTTGCGATCTGCATTTGGGGTGTCATTAGGAATCTATTGACACCTGTAGCAGATTGCATACCTAGTGCGTTTGGAATGTGGTGCAGGAAACGTGCACAAAATGCAGGTTTCCTGCACTGTGTCCCGGATTGAACAAGCCCTTGAAGAATGTGTTACCCAACATTTAATATTGCTGATATGTGCCTGTTGTACCATGTTCTTTGCTTATAAAATATCCTGTTCTCTTTATATTTCTTCCTTTGTGTGGAATACCTAGTGTTTATTCTAGTCCCCTTGTTTTTCTATTGCAACCTGGCCATGGTCAGTTTTCTGGCTCTCCTGGCAAAAAAAAGCCTGCTTGTCCTCCAATGGTGAGACTTGTGCTGACACGTGTGCATGTTTGCAGAGATTTGTTTTTCTTTTATTAATTTTTCCAGACATATTACACATTTTGTATGTTTGTATTACTACATTAATAAAACATGAATGTTTTACCTGTTTTAGTGGTCACGGGGTTTACTTTGGTAAGGTCATCATAGGAATGAAGCTCCTTTTCATCAATTAAAAATGCATTTATTTCTTCCCCAAAGGATTCATTGAGATTGACAGGGATGGATGGTTTCCTCATGTCTCCATTGGGCTACAAAAAATAAATAAAATGTAGAAATAAAAAATGCATTCTTTTGACTATATGTAGTTTTTTTCAGTCCATCTCCAAATACCAATTCCAGACCCAATTCTCTTGGCCCATCTATGCTTGTTTTTAACCATAAAACATCCCATTGCCAGAATTACATCAACCACACTAATTAACAGCACTTTGTGTAAATCAAATCAAGTGAATATTCGCTTTGAAAATCGTATCAATTATTTATAGATTTCCATAATGCCAATATACGCTTTAAAATGTCCATTCTTTATTCATACAGTGATGAGATTTTGAAGTGTGCAAGTCCATCTAACCCAGCCTTTCTCAACCAGTGTGCCGCGGCTCACTGGTGTGCCGTCAGAGGTTCTCAGGTGTGCCGCGGGGTCAGTGGAGAGAAGGCGGTCAGATGAGCCTGCTCTCCTGCCGAACTGTGACAAGCTTTGTCGGCTTCAAAAGTGAAAGTAAAGTGCAGAGGAGCATGCTGTGCTCTCTGCTTTCCCCTAGAATGCAGTACCCGGCTGAATGAGGAATCTGGAAAGGTACTGAGCTAGAAGCTAGATTAATTTTAAAATGGACATGTGAGTGTCTGTCTGTATGTGTGTGTGTGTGTGCGCATGCGTGTGTAAGCATGTGTGTATGCATGTGTCTGTATGTATGTGTGTATGCATGTGTCTGTATGTATGTGTGTATGTTACTTTTAATCCTGACCCCCCCCCCCCCCATTCCTGTACCATCAGAATGGCTTTTGTAGGGCTTGTTTGATAGCAGCAATGACTGCTGCTCCTCTGAAAAGCAATCCATGCACAGATCTCTTTTCAGAGGCATTTGACAGGCGGTAAAGAGGCATTTTGTTGCCTCTTTACCACCTGTTTTAAGCCCGTAAATGCAGCATCACTACACCGCAACCGTGCAATGCACACAGTTGCGGAGTAGTTGCAGTGCAGCCCCATAACCCTCTGTATACCTCCAGTTGCAACCACAGCATGTGAACACCCTCAGCTGCTGCCTCTGCAGCTAAAGGTGGAGAAGTTAGGGGTGGTAAAACAGCTCAACCATGTGGTTTTACCGCCCCTATGGCATGTGAACAAGCCCTTGGTTCACATCTTTGAAGCTGCATGTAGGGCAGTCCATTAATTTCCGTACCCACAAAATGCAGGGAAACAAGTCCCCAAACATTTTTTTTTTAAATTGCACTGCAGCAAAAGCACCCCACGTTTTCCAATTCCAAGAATTAATGGTACCCCTAAAGAGCAGAGCATTTGTCTGTGCGTCAGGAATGTGCACGATTTTGCGCGTGTTCTGCGACACACCGTAATGTGAACCAAGCCTTGGACTGGGGTGCCTCAAGACTGAAAATACTGAAACACTGATCTAACCCATCAACAAAATTTCCACTCATATCTACTGTGCCTCAATGAAAACAATGTACCACCCAAGCAGCTAGTGCAGGTATGGTGTGAACATACATTATTAGGTTAGTTTGAGCTTACGAGCAATTTGTTTAAGTTTGTGTATTTTTTTTTTTTTTAGAACTTTCTACAATACAGGTTTTCCTTGCCTTATAATTCAATCACTTTTTGGGCTTGTTTACACTTAAACAGATGGTTAACCCGCAAAGGCATCCAGATGGGGATGTATAGATCCCGCAGCCGCGATGCTTTGCAACAAAAATGACACCCCCTGTTGCATTTGGCGAGATGTACCACCGATGAACATGACCCATTTAAGCGATTGGGGCTGTGCCACAACCTCTCTACAGACGGTGCAGTATTACAAGGTTAAAACAAGCAGCGAGGACAATCCTTCGCAGACAGTTTTTCAGAGGTGTGATAACGTTAAACGCAAGTCTAAGGGCCAGTTCACACCACATGTAGTCCAGTGCGTTTTTTCTGCATCAAAAACGCATGGAAAGTAGGTTATAGGGCTGGTTCACACCACAAAAACGCACACCATATCCTTTCCAGATGCGCTTCTGAATTTTTAAACGCATTTTCGACGCGATTCCGGATGCATTCCAGATGCTTTCCTTCTTTTTTCATTTTTTTCCCCCACTGTACTGGGGTCTGATGCATGTTTGATGTGTTTCAGTGCATTCTGGTGCATTTTACAGAGTTCCAGTACAGTCCAGTGCGGGAAAAATGCAGCATGTTCTACTTTTTTTCTGGAACTGGAACTGAATGCACTGCTGTGAACTAAAATTGTATAACCTACTTTCCATGCGTTTTTGATGCACAAAAAAAAAAATGCACTGGACTGCATGTGGTGTGAACTGGCCCTGATAAAAAAAACACACACACACAGGAAAAAAGCATCAGTATTGCATCCGGAAATGCATCAAAAACGCACAATGAGCATGCAGAAACGCATCCGGAACGGATCTGGAGTACATTTTCATGGTGTGAAATAGAGGTCGACCGATGTGGGTTTTTCTCTGGCCGATGCCGATATTTAGAAATCAGGGTGGGCGATGGTCGATATATGATGCCGATTTTTGCGGTCGATATTTTAGGCCGATTTTACAATTTTTAGGGCAGGTGGCACTGGCTTGTGGCACTTACAGGTGACACTGGCAAGTGGCACTGATTGGCAGGCGGCACTAATTGGCACTGGCAGGTTGCACTGGATGGCACCAATTGGCACTGGCAGGTGGCACTGACAGGTGGTACTGGCAAGTGGCACCGATTGGCAGGTGGCACCAATTGGCACTGGCAGGTTGCACTGGAGGGCACTAATTGGCACTGATTGGCAGGTGGCACTGGCAGGCACTAACAGGTGGCACTGGCAAGTGGTACTGGTTGGCACAGATTGGCAGGTGGCACTGGATGGCATTGGCAGGTGGCACTAGTTAGCATTGGCAGGTGGCACCGATTGGCATATGGCACTGGCAGATGTCACTGAATGGCACGTGGCACTGGCAGCTGGCACTAACAGGTGACACTGGCAAATGGCACTGATTGGCAGGTGGCACTAATTGGCACTAGCAGGTGGCACTGGATGGCAATAGTTAGCACTGGCAGGTGGCACTGGTTGGCACTAGTTGGCATTGGCAGGTGGCACCGATTGGCAGGTGGCACTAATTGGCACTGGCAGGTGGCACTGGTGCAAAAAAAAATGGCGTCACCCCATTGATGATAATAATAGACCCGTGGTGAAACCACGGATGTAAAGTCTTGAACGTAGTGCAGGTGATGTAAAAAGTTAATAAGTATTAAAGGTGAATAAAGATGGATGTCCTAGAGTGCACCTTCCACCAAAAACTGCAATAATCGAAATCCACTGCGTGATGAACACCCCCCCCCCCCCAGGGGGTCAAACTCACCAGAAGCCTTTAACACATAAGCCTTATAGCGGGAGTTCACCCATTAATCTATTTTTTCAAACAATCCCCTTAGATTCATGCTCGTTTTGTCTAGGGGAATCGGCCAGTCTTCCGAGAGGCTTCCGACGGTCGCATCCATCGCGTCACTAGTAGCCGAAAGAAGCCGAACGTTGGTGCGGCTCTATACTGCGCCTGCGCACCGACGTTCAGCTTCTTTCGGAAAATCGTGACGCGATGGATGCGACCGTCGGAAGCCTCTCGGAAGACTGTCAATCAAAATAGGAACGCCCATTCCCGCAGCCCATACCCGGAAGCGACGGAGAAGATGCATCTTGTAAACGGGTAAGTACAGCTCATATTTTAAAACAACTAGCCGATTGCCCTAGACAAAACGAGCATCCATCTAAGGGGGAAAAGGGTCATGTGCGGGTGAACCTCCGCTTTAAGTAAAGTATCTCATCAGCTGCTTTGTCATGGATCACCACCATCCAGCAGGAGTAACAGGTACAGGGGCTCCTGCTTGGTGTGTACACTGCGGGGGGGGGGGGGGGAATCTCACTGTGCCCGGCCAGCTGGAACCACCGTGTTTCACTGTGGGGATGGTGTTTTTTGGGTGATGTGTTGGGTTTGCGCCAGACATAGCGTTTTCTTTGATGGCCAAAAAGTGCAATTTTAGTCTCATCAGACCAGAGCACCTTCCTCCATACATTTTGGTAATCTCTCACATGCCTTTTTGCAAACTCAAAACGTGCCATTTTGTTTTTCGCTGAAAGTACTGGCTTTCTTCTGGCCACTTTGCCATAAAGACCAACTCTATGGAGCATACGACTTATTGTCATCCTATGTACAGATACTCCAGTCTCTGCTGTGGAACTCTGAAGCTTCTCCAGGGTTACCTTAGGTCTCTGTGCTGCCTCTTTGATTAATGCCCTCCTTGCTTGGTCCGTGAGTTTTGGTGTGAGGTCGTCTCTTGGCAGGTTTGCTGTTGTGCCATGTTCTTTCCATTTGCTTATGATAGATTTGATGGTGCTCCTAGGGATCAATGATTTGGATATTTTTTTTTTATAATCTAACCCTGACTTGTACTTTTCAACAACATTGTCCCTTACTTGTTTAAAGAGTTCCTTGGTCTTCCTGGCAGTGTTTGGTTAGTGGTGCCTCTTGCTTAGGTGTTGCAGCCTCTGGGGCCTTTCAAAAAGGTGCGTATATGTAATGACAGATCATGTGACACTTAGATTGCACACAGGTGGACATCATTTCACTAATTACGTGACTTTTGAAGGTAATTGGTTGCACCAGAGCTTTTTATGGGCTTCATAACAAAGGGGGTGAATACATACACACAGACCAATTATAATGTTTTTATTTAAAAAAAAAAAAATAATGTATGTTTATGTAAAAAAATGTGCTGAAAAACTTGTTATAGAGTATATACGGTATCTACATTTTTTTTTATACTAGTAATGGTGGCGATCAGCGCCTTATAGTGGGACTGCGATATTGCGGCACTTTGTGGGAACCAGACACTAATACAGTGATCAGCGCTAAAAATATACACTGTCACTGTACTAATGAGACTGCCTGGGAAGGGGTTAAACATCTAGGGCGATAAAAGGGTTAAATGTGTGCCTCAGGCCGCGTACACACGGTCGATCCATCCGATGAGAATGGTCCGGAGGACCGTTTTCATCGGTTCACCGCTGAAGTGGCCTGATGGTCTGATGTGCGTACACACCATCAGTTCAAAATCCGATCGGGTCAGAACGCGGTGACGTAAAACACACAACGTGCTGAAAAAACCGAAGTTCAATGCTTCCAAGCATGCGTCGACTTGATTCTGAGCATGCGCGGGTTTTGAACCGATGCTTTTGTGTACTAACCATCGGTTTGGACCTATCGGTCAGTGGTCCATCGGTTCGATTTTAAAGCAAGTTCTATCATTTTTGTCCGAAGGACAAAAGACCGATGGGCCGTACACACGGACGGTTTGGACCGATGAAACTGAACTTCAGTCCGTTTTCATAGGTTTGGACCGATGGTGTGTACGCGGCCTAACCAGTGTTTTTGTGTTTACCATGTGGTGCTTTTACTAAGGAATGTGCTGGATTTTTATTTTGCAGGGAAACAAAATCCTCCCGCTGATAGGCAGAGCTCGGTTTTGTCATCCTCCTCGCCGATCAGTAAGTGCCTCCAGACATCCATTGGCTTGCACCCACTGATCGGTATCTGCTGTGACAAATCACAGAAGAAGTGCCAGATCATGTACTAGGTATGTGATCCGGCACAGGAGAGCCACCTTGCTACTGTAGAATGGCGTTATGCGGTCGGCAAGTGGTTAATTGTTAGTGAGGTCACATCTATGCTCATTTTCAACTGCAGTGAAATCCGAAGGAGTAGGGTGGAAGGTTTATCAAACAAACATTTCTAACAATGCATGTCAATTTGTTTTGGAATTTAAATTTGTACCAAAATCAAATGCTAAAAGCAAACAGAATTTAAAATTACTTTCCAAATACATTCATCAGGTTGTCACTTCAACTGCAAAAGAGGTCAGCCACTAATGAGCCACTAATGGGCACATTTACAAATCTGACATTCAATGCAGGTGAATCTTGCAAGTAGTGACTGATCCACCACCAGTGAATGTGTGGTGGAAGTCACCTTCACTACTTACATGCCCCTTTTGTTTTCCTCCTACAAAGACATTTACAAGTTTCACTCCTAACTAAGAAATGCAGCACAAACAGGTAAGACCAGTTAAACGTTGGCAAATATCCAAGCTGAGACAGTGGCAAAGAAACTTTTTAAAAAGGAAATTAAAATCAAAACATTGTCCCTTTCCATTGATTTATGCAAATTCCAAAATAAAAATCGAAAAGAATAAAATGAAATAAATAGTAAGAGATAAAGCTAGATTACAATGTTGTAAACTGATAAAAACAAAATGTTAAATTCTTAGGTTCATGAATAAACAAAGTGAGAGTTTGCTATCCATTTCAGACGGGCACCTCCGCTATGCAGAATCCGCTTGCTTAGCAGGGGATCTCTCCGCTGGTCCCCACTGTGCAGGTGTATGACAGGTCTGTGTCAGCTCCGCTATGCAGAATCCGCTTGCTTAGAAGGGGATCTCTCCGCTGGTCCCCACTGTGCAGGTGTATGACAGGTCTGTGTCTGCTCCGCTATGCAGAATCCGCTTGCAAAGCGGGGGATCTCTCCGCTGGTCCCCGCTGTGCAGGTGTATGACAGGTCTGTGTCTGCTCCGCTATGCAGGTCCCCACTGTGCAGGTGTATGACAAGTCTGTGTCTGCTCCGCTATGCAGGTCCCCACTGTGCAGGTGTATGACAAGTCTGTGTCTGCTCCGCTATGCAGGTCCCCGCTGTGCAGGTGTATGACAGGTCTGTGTCACCTCCGTTATGCAGAATCCGCTTGCTCAGTCGGGGATCTCTTTGCTGGTCCCCGCTGTGCAGGTGTATGACAGGACTGTGTCTGCTCCACTATGCAGAGAGGACACAGTCCCGCTCTCCTCTATAAGGCAATCGGATAGAAACAGACCGCCTATTCGTTTCCATCTGATCCACCAGATGGATGGAAAATATCATCCGTCTGTTTTTGGCACAAAGGTTCGGATGGCGGCGGGCGTCAGTGGATAGGTCACCACCGACATGCACTGCTCCATAAAACAATACAGGATCCGATCAGGTCTGCCTGAAAAACAGACAGCCTGTGTGAAAGGGGAATATGGATATATGGCCAGCGGATACACATTTAATTTCACAGGGTCTCTATGAGGGAGGAGCAGCCGACTCCTAGTAAAATGATGTTCAGGTAATGACACCTGCATGCACCCAATGAGCCTTTCAATAAACCCAAATTAAAAAAACATATACAGTGGAACCTCAGATTGCGAGCAACTCGGTTAACGAGCGTGTCGCAATGCGAGCAATAAATCCTGACTTGGTTTGCGAGTGTTGTCTCGCAAAACGAGCAGGATTCAAGCCTCTGTGGTGTGCAGTACCACATTTGGCCAGAGGTGCAGGGTCGTCGGGGACACTCGGAGCCGTTCGGAAATACTCCGTTCCCGAGTGTTTCCGAGCCTTTCCGAGTGCAGCCGAGCGGTCTCCAAGTATTTCCAAGCCTCTCTGGCGCCCCCACCTTATCCCCATTTTTTTTAATATTATGAAAGATAATGTTATGCCGAGTAAATTCATACCCAACATGTCACGCTTCAAAATTGCGTCCGCTCGTGGAATGCCGACAAACTTTTACCCTTTAAAATCTTCATAGGCGACGTTTAAAAAACTCTACAGGTTACATGTTTTAAATTACAGAGGAGGACTAGGGCTAGAATTATTGCTCTCGCTCTACCAATCCCGGCGATACCTCACAGGTGTGGTTTGAACACCGTTTACATATGCGGGCGCTGCTCACGTATGTGTTAGCTTCTGCGCGCAAGCTCATCGGGACGGGGTGTGTTTTCTGGCTCCTAACTTTTTTAGCTGGCTCCTAGATTCCAAGCAAATTTGTCAACCCCTGTATTACAATATATAATATATATAATACAATGCCATATACCCAATTCAGTTCATCCAGAGGAAGGCGAAAAACCCCAGCAAAGCATGATCCAATTAGCTACAGCAGGGGAAAAAAATCGTTCCTGATCCCCCGCGAGGCGATTGGATTTTTCCCGGATCAACTTTACCTACAAATCTTAGTACTCAGTTATATTATGCACATTTAGGAAAGAATCCAGACCTTTCTTAAAGCAATCTACTGAGCTGGCCAGAACCACCTCTGGAGGGAGTCTGTTCCACATTTTCACAGCTCTTATTGTGAAGAAACCTTTCCGTATTTGGAGATGAAATCTCTTTTCCTCTAGACGTAGAGTGCCCCCTTGTCATTTGTGTTGACCGTAAAGTGAATAAGCTTGGGGGCATTCTGCACATGCTCAGTTTGGTGTGTATTGCTTCTTTTTTTGGGGGGGGGGGGGGTGCATGTGATCAGCACAGGATCAATCAGCACTGTCCAGATAGAAGGTCAAGTATCATGCAGCCTTGTAGGGCAGTCAGAGGAGAATTAAAACTCCTACAAGCTTTAACCAGACACTGATAAAAGTCTATCTGCTGATGAGAAAAGGTATTTGGAAGTTTATTTACTAAAATAATTGCATTTCCGTGTTCTGTGCACTGTGGGAGACCATATATAGTGAATGCAGGGTCCTGGGTTGGGTTTAGTATAGGGTTGTCCCGATACCACTTTTTTAGGACCGAGTACAAGTACCGATACTTTTTTTCAAGTAGTCGCCGATACCGAATACCGATACTTTTTTTAAATGTGTCCCCAAATGCAGCCATGTCCCCCCACATATTGCAGCCATGTCCCCCCACATATTGCAGCCATGTCCCCCCACATATTGCAGCCATGTCCCCCCACATATTGCAGCCATGTCCCCCCACATAATGCAGCCATGTCCCCCACATATTGCAGCCATGTCCCCCACATATTGCAGCCATGTCCCCCACATATTGCAGCCATGTCCCCCACATATTGCAGCCATGTCCCCCACATAATGCAGCCATGTCCCCCACATAATGCAGCCATGTCCCCCACATAATGCAGCCATGTCCCCCACATTACAGCCGTGTCCCCCACATTACAGCCGTGTCCCCCACATTACAGCCATGTCCCCCACATTACAGCCATGTCCCCCACACCTGGATGCCGCACGTGCCGCCGTTAATCAGCGTGCGGGGAACAGCTTTCGTTTGAATAGCTGTATCCCCGCCGCGTATAGACACTCCCCCTTGCGTGGGATTGGACAGATCATCCGTCCAATCCCGCGCAAGGGGGAGTGTCTATACGCGGCGGGGATACAGCTATTCAAACGAAAGCTGTTCCCCGCGCGCTGATTAACGGCGGCGGCGGCGGCGGGGGGGAAAGTATTCTATTTTAGTATCGGGGGTATTTGCGGGAGTAAGAGTACTCCCGCAAATACTTGGTATCGGTCCCGATACCGATATCGGTATCGGGACAACCCTAGTTTAGTAACACTTTAGTAATTTTTTATTTTTTTAAGTGATACTAAAACCTGTTTTTTTTTTTTGCTTAAAAATAAAAAAAACATGTTATACTTGCCTGCTCTGTGTAGTGTATTTGCACAGAGCAGCCCAGATTCTCCTTTTCGTGTCTCTCTTCGGTGCTCCTGGCACCTTGAGTGCCCACACAGCAAGCAGCTTGCTATGGGGGCACCTGAGCTGAGCCGCAGCTCCATGTGTCCATTTAGACATGCAACTGTGGCTAGGCCCTTCTCGCTCTCTCCTCATTGGCTCACTGACCTTGACAGCACCGGGAGCCAATGGCACTCCACTGCTGTCTCAGCCAATGAGGAGGGAGAGTCTCTCCTGCGACAATGCTGGAAAGAGATGGGTTTAGGCAAGTATTAGGGGGGCTACTGCATTAATGCATTAAGATATAAAAACCTTCTGGCTTTACAATCACTTTAAGCTTTAGGACCACTAACATTTTTATTATCATACCGGTTTCAGTGCTAACCAGCTATAATTATAAGGCTGTCATTTGTTTTACAAAACACTAACTAAATGCAATTTAGTTTACAATAGGACTGTGTATGAAACTTTTTTATTTTTCAAACCTGCCATTTTCACCTTTGAGTATCTCAGTGCTGCTGGTCTCCTCCGACCATTTTCAAACACTCCCTGTCCATACAAGTACTCGCTCCAGTGTTGACTGCGCATCATTGCCAAGGACTGGTTACCCCTTTCGCCAAGCGTACGCATATATGCGTCCTCGGCTTTAGGGGGTTATACCGGGATGATGCCCACAGCTGCAGGCATCATCCTGGTACCGTTTAGCTTTCCAGAGATAACAACCGATATGACTAAAAGCCACTCGGTTGTTATCCCGGAGGAGCGGGATGGGACATTACACATCCCCCGCCCCCCCCCCCCCCCCCCCACCGCTCTTACCGGGCCTCCCGAGGGAAACCCGATCGACAATCCGCCTCTTCCGGCGTATAGACAGAGGCTGGCATGAAGCCGAAAAAAGGCTTAGTTCCAGTCTCCTGTATGTAAACAAGGAAGCGACGTCACAACGTCACTTCCGATTTACTCGGCTGCAAATGGCGCTGGATTTAAAAAATATATACAGTATTCAGAATCGCCGTTTTCGTCGACCTGAATACTTTGAAATGCAAAAGGAAGGATTTAGGGTCTTTTAGAACCCTGATCCCTCCATTAAGAGTACCTGTCACCACCCATTACAAGGGATGTTTACATTCCTTGTGACAGCAATAAAAGTGATCAAAAAATTATTTATTTTTTTAAACACAATGTAAAAATATAAAAAAATGGCCCAGTTTTGATAGGCAGCTCCCACTTCCTCCCCTGGTACAGCATGTGCAGTGCACGCACAGCTGTGAAGCCACAGTTACAATGCCGGTGTCACGGAGAGGAGCGGGGCTTTGTGCGTTAGCATCGCTGGACCGTGGGACAGGCGAGTGTCTGTTTATTAAAAGTCAGGAGCTACACTTTTTGTAGCTGCTGACTTTTAAATGGGTGGAACTCTGCTTTAAAGCTGATCTTTAGTAAAAAAAAAAAAATCAATTTTCCATCTATTAAATCCTATGCCCTTGTTGTTTTAACTTTGAATAGCAAAACATTTATTTTTTCTGCCAGTAAATACCTTATATAGCCCACTTCCTGTTTCTTGTCAGGTAAAAAGCCTAGGCTTATGACATCATGCACAGCTCTCACTCTTGTGAGAGGTTCCCAGGAAGGGGGGGTGGGGTGAGTTATAAGAGGGCCAATGAGAGCTCCAGAACTGGAGGTGTGCCTCTGTGTGTCTGTGTAAATCCAGGAAGTGAACAGGAAGCAGCTTTAGCTGCCCACAGTTAAAATGGATGCAGCCAGACTCAGTGGAGGAAGATTTCTGCAGCATATTTGGCAAGTACAGAATCACAGTATATATAAAATATGCAAAGTGGTTGGAGGGAAGCTTTAGAATGCCAAAGATGTTTTTATTACAAATTATTATGTGAGCAGACAGCGTCTCACCCAGAAATGGAACTTTCGCTGATCAGGCGCGATTTGATTGACAGCAGCGGGAGCCAATGGCTGCACATCAATTATCCAATGAAGAGCCAACAAGAGCTGGGGGAAAGCTACACCTGATCGCGCCCACGGAGATTCGGTGCTTAGGTAAGTAAAACGGGGGCTCGGGGGGGGTATAGTGACTGCAAGGCGTTTTTTCATCTTAATGCATAGGATACATTAAGGTGAAAAAACACAACGGTTTACAACCCCTTTTAAAAAGTTAGCAGCTGCACTATCAGGCGGAACTACGCTTTAACCTCCTGCCGACATTATACAGCAACAGGTTGGCTCTCCTGAACAAACAAACAGCCATAGGTGCACATCTGTCTGCACAGGAGATAGCGAGCCTGCCGCAAGAGCGTGCCTGGGGACTCGATGTCCAACGGTAACCGCGATTGCGGTATACAGAGGCATTCTGCCAGATGACATGTCAGGGATCTTCTGTTCCCCGTGATCTCTGTCATGTCAGTGATCCCATCCCCCCTACAGTTAGAACACACCCAGGGAACACACTTAACCCCACGATCACCCCTAGTGTTAACCGCTTCCTGCCAGTGTCAATTTTACATCGATCAGTGCATTTGTATAGCATGGTCCCCAAAAAGTGTAATTTGGGGTCAGATTTATCCGCCGCAATGTCGCAGTCCCGCTAAAAATTTCAGATTGCCGCCATTACCAGTAAAAAAAATAAATACAAATAAAAGTCCCTAAATCTATCCCACAGTTTGTAGACATGATAACTTTTGCATAAACCAAATTAATATATGAATATTGTGATTTTTTATTACCAAAAATATGTACAAGAATATATATCGGCCTAAACTGATATATAAAAAAAAAAAAAAAAAAAAAACGATTTTTATTTTTTAAGAAGAAAGTAAAAAAAAAAAATGTTTTTGATTCAAAAATTGGCGTTTATTTTTTTGGTATAGTGCAAAAAAAATAAAAACTGCTGAGGTGATCAAATACCACCAAAAGAAAGCTCTTTTTATGAGAAAAAAAAAAGATGTAAATTTTGTTTGGGTACTGCGATACACGTAGAAACATTATATAAAAAAACACATTAGCAGAGACCCTAGAGAACAAAATGGCAGTTGTTGCAATATTTTGTGTCACATTGTATTTGCGCAGCAGTATTTCAAAAGCAATATTTTTGGGGAAAAAATACACTTTAATGGAAAAAAAAACTGTACATTTTTGGGGGGATAATGTGAAAGATGATGTTATGCCACGAGAATCTTGATCTTTATTCTAAGAAAAAAAAAAAATAGCGATTCTCATTTCAGCCAGAATCATACAGCTCTATTTCATGGTATAAAAGGATATCAGTTAAATAAATACAGCCTGAGCTTTGTGTGGTTTTGTTACTCTAAATAAATCTAAATCTAAATCTAAATCTAAATCTTAAACGCTTAAAGAAAAAAAAAAAGAGAGACAAAAAGGCAAATCCAATGGTTGCAAACTTAACTGCAGAAGTAAATATACCATACTACACTGCAAATAACTGCATTTTTCAATAGACCACAAAAGTCACAAAATGTAATAGCGAAGGAAACAAAAAAGGGACTAAAACATTTAAGATTAAAGAAGCACCAAATCAGATAGTCAAATTACTTGATAAATGCTATTGGCAAAGGGATAAAAAAAAAATCACCAGCATTGAGTTTCCAGCTCATCTCTTTAAATTACAGGTTCTTGGGCAATTTAATGCAGATAAGGCAACCGATTGAATCAAATCAATTACAGAACATTATGAAACAGAGACAATTAAAGGGATAAGCTGGCAATCCTGGCTGTTAAACCATCATGTTGGCAGTTTTTTTTTCTCAAAAAATTGCTGAAAGTAGAGTCATAGCATAATTGCTGTGCTAAAAAGATTCTAAAAGCACAGCTTTACAGGAACAGACTTTTGTTCTCTTATTTCAGGGGTTGGAACATCACGTCAGACTCTAGTAGCCAGACAGCGCAGGACAAATAGGCTGCTTTTAAAACGCATGTTATTGCATGTCTGCTTCTAAAAGATAGAAAAGCCTCATACAAGTTAGGCTTCATGTACACGCGACGTTGTTCAACCTCTGCTGAACGATTTAACTTGACAACTAGAAAACAGTGTCTAAAAACGTCCGTTCAGCCGCGTTTGCATCTAGAAGCGTTTTTTTTTTTTTGTTAAAATGAAAAAACGTCTGTAAACGAAATGCTGCTAACATTTAGCCGTGTTTGTCGCTTCAACTGCCTCTAAACACAGCTTCTGAATGCATTTTTTTGGGGTTCAAGAAAAAGCCTCTAAACACAACTGCCTAGAAATGACTATAAACAAACCTGTGTACATGTACACATAAGATACCATTGCATGTACAGTGTTTTCCATGTATTCCAATGGCTCTAGTTGGTTTAGTGCAGAAACTGACCGGAAACTGACTGCATGGTGTGAACTAGAGTCAACTAGAGCCATTGGAATACATGGAAAACACTGTGCATGCATGTTGTGCAGAAAAAAGCACACAGAACTTAACGCAACTGCGTCTGGTGTGAACTGGCCCTTAAATTGGTTGCAAACCCATGACCGGCCTCAGGTGATACACAGAAATTAAACTCTCCTACATAAGTGATACCTTTATCTGCAGCCCTTTCTCCTTTACAGCCATTTAAAGTTGACCGTTCACATAGCATTCCTGAACTTCAGAAGGCAGGGATCTGATAACACTGATGAGTGTAATCTGAGACCTGAGTGGAGGAAATGAACACACACCCCTCTACACTTAACTTGGTACGGTGATCTGTCAGTTCCCCCCCCCCCCTCATTAGTCAACTGGGTTGAATGAAAACAAAACTGTGGAAACACACATTCGCATTTTTGAAAGTTTGCAACTCAAAGGTTCGTATGGACTTACGGAACCAGGTTGCTACTCTCCAACTGAAACCTGGTTCGAAGAGATAGCATTTTTTCTGAAAGCTGAAATAGTGGAAAGGTTAAATATTTGGGAAACATAAAAGGAGCTCAGTGTATGAAGCAGGAATACACAGAGTTCTGTGAATGACCACTTTCCCCTTCCCATAGAACAAGAGCAGCTACAGAAACACTGTACTATCTGGATAACTAAAATTAGTGATATCGAAAGACAGAGCAATGATCTAGCCATTGGAAAACCTCAAAATAGGCAACTGTTTAGAAAAATAAGACAAGTGCTGTTAAGTTTTCAAATGGCCTATCAGTCCTAAGCAAACAAAAAACACTTCCATCAGAGACGGATTTTCGAGATATGATCACATGAGAAACTTCCTTTCACCATAATAGTTACACCTCATATGAATAAGAATTCCGAAAAATGACTTTATCCTTGAATGGTTGCACCATAAAGAAAGGTGAAAGATACTGTAAATAAACAGGGGTGATGCCAGTCTGCAGCACTATTTGAATTGTACAGATTAGATGTGAAGTTAGCTGGTAATGCAACCTTATCTGCATTTCTTGTCATGTCAAATATAAAACAGAACCAGTTAGAAATGGGCATATGCAAGATTCTGAATCTCCAGTGCTAAAAAGTCATACTGCAGTCCTACCCATCAAGAATAGAGGTGTGCTGTTATTAACCGCTTCAAATCCGAAAGGTTTACCCCCTTCATGACCATTTTTTGTGATACGGCACTGCGTTACTTTAACCAACAATTTACTGTGCCACTGTATCCAAATAAAATGTCCCTTTTTCCCAGAAATAGAGTTTTCTTTTGGTGGCATTTGACCTATAAAAGGTATTTTTGTGCTATTAAAAAAAAATAATAATAGTAAAAAAAAAAAAACGCCACCTCGAGTCAACCCACCTCACGATTTTAAAGAGGAAGTAAACCCTCTTTTTTTTTTCCTGGAAAAAAAAAACAAAAAAAACGCTGCAAGAGAAAGGCATAATGAGCTAGTATGCATCGCTTTAAAAATGGAAGTATGAATGACTTACCTGAGATCGAAGCCCCCAAATCGCTTTTCATTCCCCTCCTTCGCCGCCATGTCCCATCCTAGTGGCTTCTGGGTATCGCCGCTCCAGCGCTGTGACTGGACGGAGCGGCGATGACATCACTCCCGCGCATGTGTGTGGGACCGGGATGCTCAGTGCGCCTGCGCCGTTGTCTACGGCGCGCATGCACTGTAGAGATCGGTGCAGTGTTTTCTGCAAATATCTCCTTAAACGTGTAGGTTTAGGAGATATTTCTTGCACCTACAGGTAAGCCTTAAAGGGTCACTAAAGGAAAAAAATGTTTTGCTGAAATGACTGTTTACAGGGTATAGAGACATAAAAGTTAACTGATTCCTTTTAAAAATGATTACAAATAGATAAAAAATCAATCATATAATGTACCTGTAGTTTCTAGTTTCGTTTTTGCATGTTTCCTGCTTCTCTGCTGTACAGAGCCAATACAGGGCAGTGATGGTTTGGAAAACGAAACTGATTGGTGCTGAGGGGTTTTAGACACACAGTAATCACACCTCCTTGAAGTTAGTGACCACAGAGAGAAAGCTCCCAGCACTGTGGTTATCAGGAAACAGACAACCAGGAAGTGTGGAGATCAGAGAAGAATTACAGCAACTTGAGAGAAAACACGAACAATGAGGACATGAAAACAGCACTGCATTAAAGGTAAAGGAAGCTATTAAGATAAAAAAAAAATTCCTTTACAAACCCTTTAAGTAATGGCACTACTTTGCTGCAAATTGTTCTTCTGAGAGGCTGCTTGAAAGGAATCTTTACATAGGAGTGCCTGCAGTGCAGGCACTTCCTGCTTCTTTTATTGTGTGGATCTTATGCTTTCTCCATCTCTCCTGCTGCATCTTAACCACTTCCCATCTGGGCCATTTCTGGCATTTTTCTCCTACATGTAAAAAACTTTTTATGTCACATGGTATTTGTGCAGCGATTTTTCAAGCGTGTTTTTTGCACACACTCGTGGAATGGCGCTAAACTTTGGTACTTAAAAACCTCCATAGACTATGCTTTAAATATTTTTTACAGGTTACATGTTCAGTTACAGAAAAGGTCTTGAGCCAGAATTGTTACTCCTGCTCTAACATTCATGGCAATACCTCACATGTGTAGTTTGAACGCCGTTTACATATGTGGGCGTGACGTACATATGCGATTGCCTCTGTGTGCGAGCACGCGGAGACGGGGCTCTTTAAAAAAAATATATATTAAATTTTTTATTTTTTTTTACACTTTCCCTATGGAAATTTTAATTTTTATTTTTTTACCACTTTTTTTCCCTATTACAAGGAATGTAAACATCCCTTGTAATAAGAATAGTGCATAACAGGTCCTCTTTATGGAGAGATGTGGGGTTTATAAGACCCCACATCTCTCCTCCAGGCAGGAGAGACCGAGATCAAAAGAAAAAATAAACGATCTCGGCCTTTGCAGCCGATTCCCCGGCAATGCTTCCGCCTGGCCGGACGTGTTTTCATAAGTTCGCGCCTGGACTTCGAAGGGCATAGAGACTGCCAGGGACCATCTGTCCCTTGGAAATCTCGGTGCTCAACTTCCGGCGCCGGTTGTATCCTTTTCCGGCTCGCTGATAGAATCGCCGGAGGTGCAGGGAATTGCTAGCCGAAAAAGATATCTGGATGATACCTGTAGCTGGAGGCATCATTCAGATATCCCCATGTACCTTGGGCGGGAAGTGGTAAATTATGAATGATTCTCTACCAAGATGTCCACCTTCGTGAAGACACAGCATACAATCATGCCGCGTACACACGGTCGTTTTTCTGCATGAAAAAAAACGACATTTTTTAAAACGTCATTTAAAATGATCGTGTGTGGGCTTCACAAAAAAAAATTCAAACATGCGCAATTTTTTCATGTTGTTTTTCAAAATGTCGTTTTTCGTGATGTAAAAATGATCGTGTGTGGGCAAAAACGACGTTTTAAACCCGTGCATTCCCAGAAGCAAGTTATGAGATGGGAGCGCTCGTTCTGGTAAAACTACCATTCATAATGGAGTAAGCACATTCATCACGCTGTAACAGACAGAAAAGCGCAAATCGTCTTTTACTAACACGGAATCAGCTAAAAGCGGCCCAAAGGCGAATATAACTTCCCCTTTAGAGTCCCGTCGTACGTGTTGTACGTCACCGCGCTTTGTTCATCATTTTTCGAAAACGATGGTGTGTGGGCAACGTCGTTTTTAATGATGAAGTTGGAAAAACGTCATTTTTTTTCCATGCCGAAAAACGACAGCGGCATTAGACTTAGTAAGTCAGTCAGGAACATGAACAAAAAAAAAGGGGGAAGAAGGAATTGACAAGGTTTATATGATGAAACTATTTGAACCACTAATGCTTGGGTAGATAAAAGCCATGAACTGTTGCTGGGGATTTTAATTTAATTGCAAAGCATTGACCAAATACCTCATGAAAGCAGCTAAAAGGTGATATTGATGTTTATGAATTACAAGCCAAGAGGTGTCAGACGTCATTTAATTTCAGGTTTGTTAAAGCTGTATAAAATTGACAGGACATTTCAGAAAATAAATTCTTAGCTAGGTGTTTAGACAAGTCTAGACAATTGGTAAAATATACATAATGCTAGCCATAAAACAAGACTCGGCATGAGCATCTAATGTGTCTATTTCAACAATACGAACTTGAAGTTGACCACAGACTCGTCCCACCACCACACTGACATTTATAAAATAATAATAATAATAATAATAATAATAATAAAAATGCCATAAATATATCCCCTGTTTTGTAGACGCTATAACTTTTGTGCAAACCAAAATATATATACGCTTTTTGTGCTTTTTATTACCAAAAATATGTAGAAGAACACATCTCGGCTTAAACTGAGGAAAAATATGCTTTTTTTTTAAAAAATAAATTGGGGCTATTTATTACAGCAAAAAATAAAAACCGCAGAGATGATCAAATACCACCAAAATAAAGCTCTATTTGTGGGGGGGGGGAGGACATCAATTTTGTTTGGGTATAACGTTGCATGACCGCACAATGGTCAGTTAAAGCGACGCAGTGCCGTATCGTAAAAATGGCCTGTTCATTGAGCAGCCAATTCTACCGGGACTAAAGTGGTTAAGGACTCCCATTGTCTTCATGGCTACTCTATAGGACACAAATTATTCTGTAGTCCAAGATAAGAACTAGAAGGACTAAAACAGCCCCATTGAGCTTACAAAGGAAACAGGACAGCTTGTACTTGTAGTGCCTGGTTACTTTAGGTACCAGTGCTATCTAAATTTAGAGGTAGATCAGAGTGTAGGTAAACTCTGATCCAAATTGTTATGTGCAAAATAGAGTCTCTGACTCAGCTTAGCTGTGCTGCAGGCTCATTCTGTTGTGCTGGGGTGTTCTTCCCACCCCTGTGCAGTAGGTGGCAGCAGTGAAGTCACTGAAGTGCTTTTTCCCCAGCAGCCAATCAGGAGGGGTTGGCCTTGCTGTGCTGGGGGAGGGTATTTATGGGGCAGACGCCATTGGTTCTGGGTTCTCCTTCGTCCAGTATGGCACCCACCTTTAGGGTGGCCACATCATGGCGCCCCGGCATTATGGCCTACCTGGCCCGGGGCGTGTGTGCCACGCAGTGTTCCTGGTTCCGGGGGCCATGTTGGCCCAGAGCATCTGAGCAGCGACGGGGATCCAGTGAGCGACTGGGTTCCCACCTTTGAGGATCCCAAGCTGTATTGCTGTTCGGTGGGGAGTCCGTCTGAGGAGCGCCATTGAGAGGCTGGCGATCCAAAAGGGCCTCGACAAACCACCAGGGATCAAGGTAGCCGGACACTGAAGGATTGATCACCTGTCAGTCGCTACCTGGGCGACATTAAGAAGGAGATCCAGGCGTAATTTTCCTCAAGCTCAAGTTCACCAAGGAGGGTCTGTGGCAGAGACTTTATCCTACAAAGGTTCGAGTGATACTCCGGCTGCCAGGTCAGTGAGAGAGGCCTGTCCAGGTACGCTAAACCCACTCAAGCAGGAGTGGCGCAGAGAAGTGTTACACTTGGGAGCAGGACTGTTCCCTATCACTACGCCTGAATTTGCTATTCTCCTTTCAACTTTACTTTCCTCACCACAAGTTTTATTGTTTTTACCCGGCTGGGTAATAAAGCGCACAGCAAAGAGCACCTGTTGCGGACATTCCTTTACTTCTACTAAATGCAATACGCATTATTCACCCCTAGGAATTTGGGGGAGACATGAGGTAAATGTGCCACCCGAAAAAAAACAGCAGCTCCTCCGGGGGTTGTGCTACATACTCATCAAACAGATGTAACTAAACACTTTCAATGATATTTGAAAGACCAAAATATAGCAAATAAGTGTTAAATTTAAAAATGTTTGTAAAAGAGAACAAAGGCAGACTAATGTTGGATGTTCTCCTTTTAATAAACAGTACGACAATCAACCTTGTTATCATGGAGGAAACCTTGAAATAACTTTCTGGCCTCAGGGAATTGCTTTATATAAAGCTCAACTTACATTAGTTTGATAGTCATTGAGGGGAATGCGCCTTACATTTGTGGTCATTGGAAAGAATCCCCCACTTACAGATAGCTAAAAAGATCAGTGGTTTCCGTGGCTACTTATCGGAGAAGCAGAAATGGCTTATTGTTCAAGGAACCTCTAGCTATCTCTGTGAGGAACTCAGGGCTCCATGGAATCCAGGTTGAGAATGGCTGACATAAATACCTTCTAACAACACACAATCCTGAAGTTTACCAGGTCTTCCACAGCTCTCCTTTTACAAATATTCTGCTAAAACTGCGCTGGCTGGTAAACTGGTAAGAATGACTCAGAAACGGGAGGTTTCTCATTCCACAGGTTCTGACTAAAAGCAACGCTTGACACGTCTGATACATTTTCCTTCTCTCCAGTTTAGAAGGTTAGAACCACTGTAAACTTTTTATTTTTGTCCAAATCCTTATCTGGGAAAGTTTCCACACTCCATGTCCTTTAGAGGGGAATAATACAAAATAAGAAGTGAGGGAAAACGCTTTCCACTTTCTGTCTATTTGACTGATGGCAGACAGGTCTAAGCCCAGGTTCATACTGGGCTGTGGGAGTGAAAAACTTGCATGATTTCACTCCAACTGGTCAATCCCGATTTCAGAGACATCTGTGCGAGCTGAAATCGGGAAAAGTAGTACAAAAACGACTTTGAAATCAGTGCAGCGACGCAGATGCGGCGTCGCACCGATTAGGACGGTGCCATTGCCGGGAATTGCCGCCGATTTGACATGTAAAAATCGCACCAGTGTAAATCAGGGCTGAAAGCAAGAAAAAAAAACCCTGACCGGGGCACAGGCAGCAACAGAATATACAAATCTTGCCAGAATTTATTGTTGTCTGTGCCAGAGAAGAAGTTATTGTCGAACCTTGGGTAAAAAAAAAGACAAAAGACAAATCGGTAATGACCTTATAGATTCCCTAGACCTAGGATAGATCTTAATATGTGACAGAGTGTCACGCACAACTGCTTTATCTCTCACGTAGGGCATACCTGTAATGCTGCGTACACACGACCGTTTTTCATGACGAGAAAAATTAAAAAATTAGAATTGGTCGTGAAAAACGTGTGCATGCTCCAGAGCATTTTTCTCAACGAGAAAAATCACCGATTTTTTTTTTAGAACCTGCTCTATTTTTTCTCTCCGTTTTTTACATCGTGAAAAACGGTCATGTGTAAGCTTTAAACAAGAGGGGGGAAAAAACACACATGCTCAGAAGCAAGTTATGAGACAGGGAAATTAGCAAAAGCAGCCGAAGGGGTGGCGCCATTCGAATGGAACTTCCCCTTTATAGTGCCGTCGTACGTGTTGTACGTCACCACGCTTTGCTCGAACATTTTTTTCACGAACGTGTGTATGCAAGGCAGGCTTGAGAGGAATCACGACAAATCACGTTGTTCTTTTGCATGACATTCCTAGCACCAATTGTTTGTTTTTCTATGAGTTTACATACTTACGGACCTTCCCAAGTCCAAAATGAAAATTGAGAAGAATTAAAGTGGAACATTAACCATAACAACTTGATAAAAAAATAATGGTTCTTTAGCAAGGAACATACATTCCACATGAATAATTATACTATCAAAATGACACAGTCCTTCCCCCCAGCCGCCGCCACTGCTCTCCTCTTCCCTGCAAGGCGGAGATTAGGAAACATCACAGTATCGGATAGAGGATGGGGGCAGGAGCTGCTGGAACTAACTTTTTACATTAACCAGCAGGTGATTGGGTGTCGGGCAGTCCTAGAAACCACTCACCAGCTTGTTAATGTAAAATGTTAACTCCATCAGATCCCGCCCTCTATCCAGTACTGTGACTTCTCTCGGTCTCTGCTCTGCTATACACGGTCTAAGGTGGGAGAGTGCTACCTACACACTGGTGTGAAGGAGACAGAGGGGGGTAGAGGACAGAGGAAACTGCATGGGAGGCACAGAGGACACTACAGTGGGGGGGGGTGGAGGGGACAAGGGACATTGCATGGGGGGGTGGAGGGGACAGAGGACACTGCATTGGGGGGGGCGCAGAGGATACTACAGTGGGGGGGGAGGGTGTGAAGGGGTCAGAAGACGTTGCTTTTGGGGGGTTAGAGGGCACAAAAGTGTGTGTGTGGGGGGGGGGGGGGTGAAAGGGACAGAGGACAGTGCTTTGGGGGGGGGGGGGGACACTACAGTAGGAGTGTGTAAAGGGGACAGAGGATACTTTGCTGTGTTTTTATTGGGCGCTTGATAGCCATTTTATTTTAAAGGGGGACCCCCTCCTTCCTGCCTTACTTTTTTTTTCAGCTAAAAAAGTATTTCATTGGTGTTTTTTTTTAACTGAGCCAAGGCAAGATTCTTTTTGCATTTTTTTTTTGACTAGCTGCATATAGCCTAATGCCCTATACACCCGATCGGTTCATCCGATGAAAACGGACTGATGGATTTTTTCATCAGATATCCGATGAAGCTGACTTTCATCAGTCGTGCCTACACACCATCAGTTAAAAAACCGATCGTGTCAGAACGCGGTGACGTAAAACTTGTGCTGATAAAATTGAAGTTCAATGCTTCCAAGCATGCGTTGACTTGATTCTGAGCATGCGTGGATTTTTAACCGATTGACGTGCCCACAGACGATCGTTTTTTTTTCTATCAGTTAGTTAACCATCAGATAATTTTAAAACAAGTTCCTAGTTTTTTAACCGATGGATAAAAAACCGATGGGGCCCACACACGATCGGTTAGTCTGATGAAAAGGGTCCATCAGACCGTTTTCATCAGAAAAACCGATCGTGTGTACGCAGCATTAGCTCTACTCCTGCTGATAAAAAGGACATTGGCAAGTTTGAATTATCTAATGCACAGTAGGTTTTTTTTTTTTTTTTTTTTAAAGTTGCACACCTTTTCTTATGCTACTTAACTGCCATCCTTCAATAGGTTTCTTTATTAGGTCTTGTTCACATGGGCGTACCACAGCATACACCTGTGTGAGGACCATGTTTGACCACACAAGGATGCACATGTGTCTTCGTTCGGGGCTCTAAACACATGCCCACATAGATGTCAAATTGGGAGCAGCAGTTGGGCAGCCACTGCATCCTAATTGATATGCATGGGCCTGTCTGCACAGGGATGCATGAAACTCCTGTGCATCTCCAGGCAGGCAACCATGTCCCTCACATAGGTGTAGTTTGCCCATTATACTAGCTCTGTACTAACCTCCTTCTTTGAGACGTGCCATTATATCTTTTGTATAGGTAGCAGTGCCTTAACCACTTCAGCCCCACTTCGGCTGCCAAATGACCAGGCCACTTTTTGCGATTCTGCACTGCGTCGATTTAACTGACAGACAATTGCGCGGTCAGGCGACACTGTATCCAAACAAAATTGACACCCATTTTTTCCCACAAATAGAGCTTTCTTTTGGTGGTATTTGATCATCTCTGCGATTTTTTTTTTTTGCACTATAAACAAGAGAAGCGTGACAACTTTGAAAAAAAAAACAAAAAAAAAAAACCACAAATTATTTTACTGTTTGCTATAATATATCCCCCTTTTTTTTTTTTAAACAAATTTTTTCCTCAGTTTAGGCCGATATGTATACTGCTACATTATATATATATATATATATATATATATATATATATAAAAAAAATTTAACAAAAATATCGCAATAAGCGTATATTGATTGGTTTGCGCAAAAGTTATAGCGTTTGCAAAATAGGGGGTAGTTTTATGGTATTTTTATTATTCTTTTTTTACTAGTAATGGCGGCGATCTGCCATTTTTATTGTGACTGCGACATTATGGCGGACACAACGGACACCTTTTTGCGACCATAGTCATTTATACAGCGATCAGTGCTATAAAAATGCACTGATTAGTGTGAAAATGACACTGGCAGGGAAGGGGTAAACCACTAGGGGGCGCTGAAGGGGTTAAGTGTGTTCCAGGGAGTCATTTTAACTGTGAGGGGGCGTGGCTACAAGTGACACATCCGTGATCTCTGCTCCCAATCACAGGGAGCAGAGACCACTGTCCTATCACTAGGAAGAACAGGGAAATGCCGTGTTTACATCGGTATCTCCCCGTTCTTCCTCTCCCGGGCCGTCTAGGAACATCGAGTTCCCGGGACTTGCGGGCACACACACACGAGGCATGCAGCGGGTGGGGACAATGCACTTTGGGGTGTCCAGGTACTCTTCTGTCTCACTAACATACTGCCAATGACTCTGAATTCCCATAAGCTTCAGTGTTTCCTGTGACGCCCATTTGCCTGCCTGTGCAATTCTGCCGACGTATATCAGCGTGCGGTGGTCAGGAAGCGGTTATCATCCATTCAGACATGTTTCAGGCCGGATTATGTGTGTGGCCACGTGTTCATGTCTGTTCAACGTTTCAGGTGCGATTCAGGTCCGAATTTTTGCCTGAATTCGCACCTGAACCAGACCCAAACACGCACAGGGCCCTTTTTCAAACCGGATGGCAGCTGCCCCGGACATGTGTGAACCGACTCCATTGAGAGCCGGTCACATTCGCATGTCATGCAAATCGGATGCGGAAAAAGCTGCATCTGATTTGCATATGTGTTAACCCAGCTTCAGAGTGGTCATCTACTCTGGAGGGGTTATCTGCAATCAAGATGTGTATTCTAGGGGTATATGTCATCCATGCTACAGCTGCAGCAACGTTCTGTTTTTTTCTCAATAGAATAGAAGAGCTTGCTGTGGTTTATGGCACCATTTCACCTGTACTCTGGCCCCACAGAGGCATTGCTGGAATTACGTCACTGCAAACACAAACGTTACCAGTTAATTTCCATTCTGTTCAGGTTTTCGTGCCCATTATCAATGGAGAAATGCCACCATCCCACTGCACAAGGCAAATGCTAGCCACATTTTTAGGTTCTTAGTTTTGGATAGGATTTTATTGCTACCTGTGACACCATTAGAATCCACACACTTTTTTTTTTTTTTTAACAAAACAAAAAACATTGATCAAGAGTAAACAATTTGTCAAGCTGGCTGATCAACATGATACTCATACAGTGTGAAGCCTACTATGGAAGAAAAAGCTTAACCCCTATCCCTATTTGGTAGACGCTAAAAATTTTGCGCAAACTAATCAATTTTTTACCAAAAATATGTAGAAGAATTTGTATCGGCCTAAACTGAGGGAAAATTTTTTTTTTTTATATCTTTTTTGGGGCTATTTATAGCAAAAAATATTGATTTTTTTTCAAAATTGTCGCTCTATTTTTTGTTTATAGCGCAAAAAATAAAAACCACAGAGGTGATCAAATTCCACCAAAAGAAAGCTCTATTTGTGGGGAAAAAAAAGGACGCCAATTTTGTTTGGGAGCCACATTGCACGACCACGCAATTGTCAGTAAGGGCTCTTTCACACGTCCGTTCCGTTCGTCCGTTTTTTGGACGTCCGTTAACGGACCGCAATGCTTCCCTATGGGCTAGCGTCTGTTAGCGGATGAGCATCCGCTAACGTCCCTTAGCATCCGTCTGCGTTCAGTTCCGTTTTTTTGGACGGAAGAAAACCCTATTTTTCTTCCGTCTAAAAAACGGAACGGACGAAAAACGGACGTTAACGGATGATCCGTTTATCATCCGTTCCGCTAACATCCGTTTTTCTATGTAAAAAGCCCCAAAAAAAAATAAAAAAAACGGATGGAAAAACGGATGGAAAAACTGATGGAAAAACTGATGGAAAAACTGATGGAAAAACTGATGAAAAAAAAACTGATCTGAAAAACTGAACGGACGTGTGAAAGAGCCCTTAACCACTTCAATACCGGGCTTTTATACACACCTCCATACCGGGCCTATTCTGGCACTTCTCTCCTACATGTAAAAATCATTATTCTTTTGCTAGAAAATTACGCAGAACCCCCAAATATTATATATGTTTTTTTAGCAGACACCCTAGGGAATAAAATGACGGTCATTGCAACATTTTATCTTGCACGGTATTCGCGCAATAATTTTTCAAACGCCCTTTTTTTGGAAAAAAATTGTTTCATGAATTAAAAAAATAACAAAACAGTAAAGTTAGCCCAATTTTTTGGTATAATGTGAAAGATTATGTTACACCGAGTAAATAGATACCTAACATGTCACGCTTTAAAATTGCGCATACTCATGGAATGGCGCCAAACTTCGGTACTTAAAAATCTCCATAGGCAACGCTTTAATTTTTTTTTACAGGTTACCAGTTTAGATTTACAGAGGAGATCTAGTTCTAGATTTGTTGCCGGCACTCTAACGCACGCGGCGATACCTCACATATGTGGTTTAAACGGCGTTCACATATGTCGGCGGGACTTACGTGTGCGTTCGCTACTGCGCGCGAGCTACCGGGGACAGGGGCGTTTTAATTTTTTTTTTATTCTTTTATTTATTTTTTTACTTATTGTTTTCTTTTTTACACTTCTTTTCTAATTTTTTTTTTTTACTTTTATTCCTATTACAAGGAATGTAAACATCCCTTGTAATAGGAATGTGTGTGACAGGTCCTCTTTATGGAGAGATGCGGGGTCAATAAGACCCTGCATCTCTCCCCCAGGCTGGAAACCATGAGATCGGTGAAAAAAAATTCACCGATCTCATGAATACTGTTGCTTACTAGCAGCAATCGCGGCTTTGTTTACTTACGGGGACCCGGGCGTGATGTCATCACATCGCGCCCGGGTCCTCCGACGGTCATAGAGATGACTGGTGACCATCTGGTCACAGTCATCTCTATGCTTCCTGCGAGCGCCGGACGATTCTTTCTCCGGGCCCCCGAAGGCACGGGAGAGCCCGGAGAAGCACCGGATGGCGGCGGGAGGGGGGGGGGGATGTCCCCTCCCGCCGCCTGTAAGAACGATCAAGCGGCGGAACCGCCGCTATGATCGTTCTTATGCTGCGCAGAATCGCCGGCAGAACAAAAGAATATCTGGATGATGCCTCTGGCTGCAGGCATCATTCAGATATTCACCCGCAAAGCCCAGGACGTCATTTGACGTCCACCCAGGATGGGAGATCCCATCTGTGGACGTCAAATGACAATGGGCGGGTATTGAAGTGGTTAAAGCGTCCCTCACCTTGTTGTCTCACTGCCGCATCACCAGCCATCCCATTAAAGTGAATGGGACTGTCTGAGTCAACAGCAGGTTAGAGATGGCAGTTGCTCTTTAACTACTTATGGACCAGCTGCCGTTGTTAAACGTCGTTACTTTGACATTAAATAACGTTGCTATGGCAGCAGCTAGCTGCCATAACCCAGATATTTTTTTTAAACGGCGGACTGTCCTCTTTAGGATAAAAGTGTTCTCTGCGCTCCGGTTGTCTCCGCCACTCACTGGAGCCATCGATAGCAGCGGAGTGGATTGGTTCCTCTCCCCTCACTGCCTGGATGCCGACTGAGGGGAAGATGTTTCCCACTCGGCTCCATAGCATTGGAGGGCGGAAGCAACGGCAAACGTCACTTCTGCCCAATGCTCTTAAAACGGGAATATTTTTTTTTTTTTTTTTTTTCATTTTTGTGTAAATGAGATCTGAGATATGAGGTCTTTTTGACCCCATATTTCACATTTAAGAGGTCCCGTCATGCTTTTTTCTGTTACAAAGGATGTTTACATTCCTTGAAATAGGAATAAAAGTGACCCAAATGTATTTATTTTTTAAAAGGACAGTGTAAAAAAGACCCGGACCATTATGCAGGTAAAGGACCTGGCCCCTTTTTGCGATTCGGCACTGCGTTGCTTTAACTGACAATTGCGCGATCGTGCAACATGGCTCCCAAACAAAATTTGCGTCCTTTTTTCCCCCACAAATAGAGCTTTCTTTTGGTGGTATTTGATAAAAAAAAAAAAAAAAAAAAAAAAAAAAAATCGCAATAAGCGTTTATTGATTGGTTTCCGCAAAAGTTATAGCGTCTACAAAATAGTGGATAGTTTTATTGCATTTTTATTAATATTTTTTTTTTACTAGTAATGGCGGCGATCAGCGATTTTTAATCGGTACTGCGACCTTATGGCGGACACTTTTGACACATTTTTGGGACCATTGGCATTTTTATTTTTATAGCGATCAGTGCTATAAAAATGCATCGATTACTGTAAAAATGTCACTCGCAGGGAAGGGGTTAACACTAGGGGGCGATCAAGGGGTTAAAAATGTTCCCTCATTGTGTTCTAACTGAAGGGGGTGGGACTGACTAGGGGAAATGACAGATCGCTGTTCATACATTGTATGAACAGACGATCAGTCATTTCTCTCCCTGAAAGAACTGGGAGCTGTGTGTTTACACACACAGCTCCCCGTTCTCGCTCTGCAACGAGCGATCGCGGGTGCCCGGCGGTGATCGCGCCCCCCGGGCACTCGCATCGGCACCAAGGGCGAGCAGGGGGCGCGCACCTCCTTAGTGGCCGCAATGCAAAATCACGTAATATTACGTGATTTTGCGCAGTCGAGCCGACCTGCCGCCGTAAAACCACGGTGGGCGGGATCGGCAAGCGGTTAAGTATTGCAACGTAGCTCAAAAGAAAGGGAAAGTGGTGCTGTTCTACAAGGGTGGTGCACTGACACCACTAATCCTGTAGTAAATGAATAAATAAAAGTATACTAAAAAACTTCTCAGGCCTCGTACACACGATTGGAAATTCCGATGGAAAAAGTCAGAGGGACTTTTTCCATCGGAAATTCCGACCGTGTGTATGCCTCATCAGAGAAATTTAAATCGGAAATTCCGATGAATTCCATCGGAGATTACATAGAGAACATGTTCTCTTTTCCTACGATGGAATTCCGATGTGCGTTTGGTCGGACTAAAGCCCGATCGTGTGTACAGGGCATAAGCCTCTCAGGGAGAGAGAACACTGAGAAAGGAGGCTCCATTCCCTGACCAGGGGTCTGATTCTGTCTGAAGACACCGGATCGGTTGTATCACACCAAGGAATACATCCCGGCTAGTGGGACACAAGGATTCAGAGCCTTCTACAAAACGCTCTCTACCCCCGCAGGAGTGAGGCGCTCTGGTGATTGGACACGCAGGAGGGGAGCACAGAGAAGTCACCTATTTTATTGCAGAACGGGATCACTTTCATAAGACTGTCACCATTTGGATCTAGCACATGTCACTTTTGGAGTTTTCATGATTATGGACAGTTATTAGCTTATGTATGATACAATTTTCTTGCACTTACATTATATACCCTATGTACACTTGTTTCCTGTTTGCATATGTCACTTTAAAATTAGTTCATTCTCGTTTTTTTGCACACATATTGGCAATTATAGAGCAATTATAGAGCTTTTTTTCATAGCTCAGTACCGTCACCTCAAAAGGAGCTTATTCACAGTTTCTTAGGCCTCGTACAGACGAGAGGATATCCGCTGGAAACGGTCCGCCGGACCGTTTCCAGCGGATAAATCCTCTGGCGGATTTGGATCTGATGGCTGTACACACCATCAGATCGAAATCCCCGCGGAATACATCTGCGGTGACGTGGCCGCGCCGTCGCCGCGACGATGACGCAGCGACGTGCGCGACCCTGGAAGGTAAATACTTCCACGCATGCGTCCAATCATTACGATGCATGCGAGGGATGGGAGTGGACGGACTGATCCGGTGAGTCTGTACAGACGACCGGATCAGTCCGCTGTACTGGATTCCAGCGGATAGATTTCTTAGCATGCTAAGAAATTTTTATCCGCTGGGAATCCGTCGGCTGGATTTTTATCCGCTGGGAAATGTCCGCTAGGCCGTACACACGACCGGATCTATCTGCTGGAACTGATCCGCAGATCAATCCCAGTGGATAGATCCGGTCGTGTGTACGGGGCCTTAGAGTTTTTATATGGTTTACTATCAGATTTATTTGTTTTCATCACACTTTTCAATTGGTCATTTTTATCAAGGCGGATCACAGTAGAGGTTTATTTATTTACCACATTAGTAGAATTGTATTTATTCATTTACTACAGGATTAGTGGTCTCAGTGCATCACCCTTGTAGAACAGCTCCACTTTCCCTTTCTTTTGAGCTACTCTAGCTCAGTAAGGAAAAAAAAAAAAAAGAGCTCCTGGACTTAGGGGGCCCGGTACCAGCCGGCCATAGCCCCACTCTTCCTCTATAAGTGTGCAAAGTTTGTTGTCCGGGGGACCTACGGCAGGGGAGCACCGATTTTTCAAAGCCTGGCACCCCTTCCATAGACTCCCATGTTAAATGATTATTTCTCCAGTGAAGTTGGGGACCCGGTACCGGCCGGTCGTAGGTCCTCTGGACCCGAAACTTGGCACACATCTAGCCCCACTCTTCCTCTACAGGTGTGAAAAGTTTTTTGTCTGGAGGACCTAAGGCTGGGGAGCACAGATTTTTTAAAGCGGGGCACCCCTTTCATAGACTCCCATGTTAAACATCAGTCTAACAGTGAGTCATGGGCACATTGAGGCATGCAGATGGACACCCTAGGCTTATACTCGAGTCAATAAGTTTTCCCAGTTTTTTGTGGTAAAATTAGTTGCCTCGGCTTATATTCGGGTCAGTTTATACTCGACTATATATGATATCTGTTCCATCATTTGTTGCTAGGCATTTCAGCTTTTCCATTCGCTTGTATTTCGTCTTTTATTGTTACTATTCATTTATGAAAATGTTTTTTTCGTTAGAGTAAATTGTTCACGTTCAGTTTAGGATTAGGAGTTGGGATTATTATTATTATTATTATTATTATGTAAAATAAATACACAAGGAAAAATCATAAAATAAAAAAATAAGTAACAAATAAATGATTAGCCCTTAAAAAATGAAATAACTAAACACCCTAACCCAAAATAAATTATTATTAATGTATTTTTTTGGGTGTTTATTTTATTATAAGTATTTATAATGGGTATTGTATTTAGACTTTACAAACAGTGATTATATCCGATAGGATGCAGTTATTAAGGCTAGAGGCTAGGCTAGTTATTATTTATTAATGTAAAATTACATATTTATTTATTTTACTTATGTATGATGATTTTTAGTTATTTGTGGATTTATTTTACATTTATTCATTCATATTATATTACTTTTTAATTTTTCATTTGAGCAGAAATCGCACAAAACCACACGAATGGCGTGTTACCATTCATTTCTATAGTATAGAAACGTGTCAAAAACGCACATATCTGCCTGACTTAGGCTGCATTCACACCTGAGCGTTTTGTCGCCTGAAGCGCGACGCTCAAAAACGCTAGAGGGGAAAAAATACATTATTCCCTATGGAGATGGTTCACATCTCCACTCCAAAACGCCTGAAGCTCAAACAAGTTCCGGACCCTTTTTTGTCGCGCGTATCGGGCGTTTTTGAGCGTTTCTATTTCCCATAGAAAGTAATCGAAACAAGCGACTAGCGCGACAACGAGCGTTTGCTAGGGGCGTTTCGCCGCTTTAATCAATAGAACATTTCACCCAGGCAGAAGATAAAAAAAAATATACCAACATAGCAACAAGTAATGTAAAGATGATAATTTTTCCTATTGGCGAAAATAAAAAACGTTGAAGTACAAAACGGACGACGCTGTATGCAAATAAGCATGAATACGCGCGACAGAACGCCGGTAAAAACGACCGAACGACCTACACTCAAGTGTGAATGCAGCCTAAAGCGACAAAAAAAAAGCGCCAGAATTTAAGCTTCCGGCGACATGGAGTGGTGATGTGAACCATCTCCATAGAGAATCATTCTTTTTTTGTTTTGCTCAGGTGTGCATGCAGAATCCCAGGAAACTGTTATGTTCAGAAAAAGAGACCAGCAGTGGTTCGTGTTATTGCAGATGATCTATAAGCCAATGATAATCAAATATAATAAATAGGTCAGCATTGGGAATCCTTCGTACTTCACATTACAATCAGCCCGCACATTCCACCAGTACACACAAGGTGATCACTGCGCCTGCGGTGCGGCCGAGGGCGGCTCCTAACACCTGGGTGGGCGGGGTGTGGGCGTAGACATGGGCGGGGTCTAACCCATCCTAAAGTTCCATTCTGGCATGTGGGAGACAGGAACATGAGTAATGAGGGGGTCGCCCGCCACATTCATCGCCGCCAGGGGGCAGACTGTCCATCTAGCTCACCTACACACAGCGTTATCTTCTACACACCACCGGTCAGTCACACACCCGTCTACTATATAGTAACGAGCGCGCACTGTACCCCTCTACATGAACCATGACCCGCTCCGGCACGGCTCAGAATTCCAATTCATACAACTTTATTGAGACGCGTGAGGCTCACAATCGTGTCCTTGTATTGGTCACCTACCTGTGACTTCCCGTGTGCCTCACTCATGGCAGAGGGGACCCAGGTAAGCTCCACACAGCTGCCAGCTCCACACCAATATCTGAAGGACAAGAGGAGTCGCCTGTAGATTAAACCCTGCCCGCCGCGACTGACGTCACCCGGCCACTAGCCTGCCATAGGCGGGAGCTGGAGTCACATGGCCTGGCTGTACAGCCGGTGATTGGACGGACGGGGGAGCCGGTAGTGTTGTGTGCACATTCCAGCTGTGTTCCTGCAGAGGTATGGGTGAGGATTGGGGGACCAAGCTTCTAGTGACAGATCCTTACATTAGGATAGTGTTGTCATGGTGATGTAAGTAATTATCTCTCTGTCACCTTCAGGCATTTCCTTCCTCCATGTGTCATGAGTACAGTGGGGGGATCTGGAGCCGCTCTGCATAATGACCAATCAACTTTTAGCTTCAGACAATTTTTCAAATTTGAAAATGAAAGCTAGAAGCTGATTGGCTACCACGCACAGCTGCTCCACACCCTGTCTGAGTTTTGTACCCCCTCCTACAGTTTCTGTGTCCCATTTTCTAACAGAGCAGACAATAGCACACCTTTTAGGTATTGCTTTGCTGCCCCTTTGTCTTTTAAAGCAGAACTCCACCCAAAAGTTTAAGCACCGCTTGTTTGCTTCCCCCTCCGCTGCCACATTTGGCACCTTTTGGGGGGAGCAGATACCTGTCAACAGCAGGTACCCGCCCCCACTTCCTGGTAAGGCAGGGATGAGAAACTTGGAGATCTATTAGTAAATTTAGCATACATTAAACATAGTTAGGCACATGTTTAACCCAGGGTTGACAAATTTGCTTGGAATCTAGGAGCCAGCTAAAAAAGTTAGGAGCCAGAAAACACGCCCCGTCGAGCTTGCGTGCAGAAGCGAACACATACGTGAGCAGCGCCCGCATATGTAAACGGTGTTCAAACCACACATGTGAGGTATGGCCGCGATTGGTAGAGCGAGAGCAATAATTCTAGCCCTAGTCCTCCTCTGTAACTCAAAACATGCAACCTGTAGATTTTTTTAAACGTCGCCGATGGAGATTTTAAAGGGTAAAAGTTTGTCGCCATTCCACGAGCGGACGTAATTTTGAAGCGTGACATGTTGGGTATCAATTTACTCGGCGTAACATTATCTTTCATAATATTAAAAAAATGGGGATAACTTTACTGTTGTCTTATTTTTTAATAAAAAAAAGTGGATTTTTTTCCCAAAAAAGTGCACTTGTAAGACCGCTGCGCAAATACGGTGTGACAGAAATTATTGCAACGATCGCCATTTTATTCTCTAGGGTGTTAGGATAAAAAATAGATATAATGTTTGGGGGTTCTAATTAGAGGGAAGAAGATGGCAGTGAAAATAGTGAAAAATTACATTAGAATATTTGTTTAACTTGTAATGCTTAACTTGTAATACCAACGGCCACCACCAGATGACGCCAGCTTACACATCTGGCGGTAATAACTTGTAATACCAACGGCTCACCACCAGATTGCCCCCCCTTTCAAGCCAAGTCGCCAGGACCCTATTTCTAGTCGCCCTGGCGACCGGGATTTGTCGAGCCATGGTTTAACCCCTTGATTGCCCTAGATGTTAACCCCTTCCCAGCCAGTGTCATTAGTACTGTGGCAGTGTATATTTTTAGCATTGGTCACTGTAATAATAGCACTGGTGATGTCAGTGGCAGTTGGTCCCCTCCCCCCCAGAGTCAGTTAGTATCAGATTGCAGCCCCATTATAAGTCACTGATCACTGCCATTAGCAGTATTAAAAAAAACAAAGCTGTAGATGCTACATAGTAGTTGCATAGTTAGTCAGGCTGAAAAAAGACGCATCTAGTTCAACCATAAAGTAAATTTAAAAAATCGTACAATCCAATATACCCGCAGCTGATCCAGAGGATCACATAAACCAATCAATATACACTTATGGGATATTTGTTTTTTTTACCAAAAGATGTAGCAGAATACATTTTGTGAAATTTATAAAGTAATTTGATTAAAAAATGTTTTTATTGGATATGTTTTATGTTTTTTTTATAATTTTTGCTTGTTTTTCATTTATTCCTGTGGTTGCAGGAAAGAAAATCGCATAATCTATGGCCTGCTGAGGCTTGTTTTCACTTCATTATTCTTCTCTTCATTTTCTTGCAGAACAAGTTATCCAGCAAATGTAGCAGCGTGGGGGTAAGGGAAAACAATAGGGCTGGCCATACATTAACCACTTGTCCACCGCTCCAAATACATATTGGCCTAAATTGATGAAGAAATGTAATTTAACCACTTCCATACCGTAGGACGTCATATGCTGTCCTGGACTTCAGTGGGGGATATCTGAATGATGCCTGCAGCTACAGGCAACATTCAGATATCCTTTTTAACTGGCCGTGATTCTGCGCAACACAACAACGATCATAGCGGTGGTTCCGCCGCTTGATCGTCCTTACAGGCAGCGGGAGGGGACACCCCCTCCCGACATCATCCGGTGCTTCTCCGAGCTCTTCCGTGCCATCGGAGGCCCGGACAACAAATTGGCTGCCGCCGAATAAAGAGCATAGAGACTTCTGGTGACCAGATGATCACCGGTCATCTCTATGACCGTCGGAAGCCTGGGCGTGACGTCACGCCCGGGTACCCGGAAGTAAACACAGCCGCAATCGCGGCTGAAAGCATGAGATCTGTGAATTTTTTCCCCAATCTCATGCTTTCCAGCCTGGAGGAGAGATGTGGGGTCTTATTGACCCCGTATCTCTTCATAAAGAGGACCTGTTGCACACTATTCCTATTACAAGGGATGTTTACATTCCTTGTTGTAATAGGAATAAAAGTGATCCAAAAAAAATGTAAAAAAAAAGTGCAAAAATAATTAAGAAAAATAAAATATAATTTTTTTTTTTTAAACTCAAAAGCGAACGCAAGTCCCGCCCACATATGTAAACGCTGTTCAAACCACATATGTGAGGTATCGCCACATTCGTTAGAGCGAGAGCAATAATTCTAGCACTAGACCTCCTCTGTTACTATCTAAACTGGTAACCTGTAAACAAATTTAAAGCGTCGCCTATGGAGATTTTTAAGTGCCGAAGTTTGGCGCCATTCCAGTGTGGGCAATTTTTGAAAAATTATTGCGCAAATACCGTGCGAGATAAAAAGTTGCAATGACCGCCACTTTATTGCCTAGGGTGTCTGCTAAAAAAAATATAATGTTTGGAGGTTCTGAGTAATTTTCTAGTAAAAAAATTATGATTTTTACATGAAGGAGAGAAGTGCCAGAATAGGCGCGGTATAGAAGTGGTTAAAACATTTTTTTTATTGAATGTTCTTTAGAGCAGAAAAAAATATATAATTTTTTTTTTTCAAAATTGTCGGTTGTTTTTTGTTTATAGCGCACCGCAGAGGTGATCAAATACCTCTGAAAGAAAGCTCTATTTGGACATCAATTTTTTTTTTTGGGTACAACGTCACATGACCACGCAATTGTTGGTTTAACTGCTTGCCGACCAGCACACGACTATATACTCGATCGCCGCGGGGATACCTACGATCGTCTCACGGTGAGGAAGAACAGGGAGATGCTGATGTAAACAAGCATCTCCCCGCTCTGCCTAGTGACAATGACAGTGATCACCGCTTCCTGTAATCGGAAGCGGTGATCACTATCTTGTGACATGTAGTCCATCTCCCCTACAGTAAGAATCACTCACTAGGGCACACTTAACCACTACAGTGCCAACCAGTGGTTAACCCCTTCACTGCTAGTGTCATTTTCACAGTAATCGGTGCATTTTTTAGCACTGATCGCTGTAAAAATGACAATGGTCTCAAAAATGTGTCCGATGTGTCCGCCATAATGTCGCAGTCACGGTAAAAATCGCTGATCGCTGCCATTACTAGTAAACAAAATATTAATAAAAATGCCATAAAACTATTCCCTATTTTGTAGACGCTATGGGCCAGATTCACAGACATTTGCACTTGCGCCGCGTATCAGTGATATGCTACGCCGCCGTATCTTACCTGGCGGAATTTAGAATCCTCAGCAATTTTGCGCCGCAAGTTACGGCGGCGTAGTGTTTTTCTGGCAGCGTATTTGAAATTGGGCGGGTTGGGGGCGTGATTCATTTAAATGAAGCGCGTCCCCACGCCGAATGAACTGCGCATGCTCCGTTTTGAAATTTCCCGCCGTGCTTTGCGCGAAATGACGTCGCACCAACCTCATTTTTTGAACTTAGATGTGAGTTACGTCCTTTCCTATTCACAGACGACTTGCGTAAAAAAAAAAATCAAATTTCGACGTGGGAACGACGGCCATACTTAACATGGCAAGTCTATCTATACGCCACGAAATAGCAGCTTTAACTATACGCTGGGAAAAGCCGACTAGCGACGACGTAAGAGAATGCGACGGCCGCGCGTACCTTCGTGGATCGACGGAAAAAGCTAATTAGCATACCCAACGCGGAAAACGATGCAAACTTCACCCAGCGGGCGCCAAAGTATTGCACCTACGATCCGAAGGCGTACGAAGCCATACGCCTGTCGGATCGAAGCCAGAAGCCGTCGTATCTTGGTTTGAGGATTCAAACTAAAAATATGACGCGGCAAATTTGAAAGTACGCCTGCGTACTCGCTCTGTGAATCTGGCCCTATAAATTTTGCACAAACCGATCAAATGCTTATTGCGATTTATTTTAAATTTTTATTTTTTACCAAAAATATGTAGAAGAATACGTATCGGCCTAAACTAAGGGAACATTTTTTTTTTTTTTATAGATTTTTGGGGATGTTTATTATAGCAAAAAGTAAAAAATATAGATTTTTTTTCAAAATTGTCCCTCTATTTTTGTTTATAGTGCAAAAAATAAAAACCGCAGAGGTGATCAAATACCACCAAAAGAAAGCTCTATTTGTGGGATAAAAAAAGATGTCAATCTTGTTTGGGAGCCATGTCGCACGACCGCGCAATTGTCAGTTAAAGCAGTGCCGAATCACAAAAAGTGGCTCTGGTCATTTAGCAACAAAATGGTAAGGGGCTTAAGTGGTTACGTAACGCAGTGCCGTATAGCAAAAAATGGCATGGTCATGGTAAACCTTTCCGAAGCTGAAGTTGATTTATACAATTTTCTTGTATAATTTTCCTTTAGATTTACCAAAACCATATAATATGAGGTCAAACCTAAACACTTTCAATTTGTATGCAATCAGGCAGGCCCTTGTACTACATAGTTGAAGGTAAATCTACAGGAAATTAAACAAGAAAATCTATAATGTATTGCCAGTTTAAGACTGGCCATACACAAATCGAAATTTGGTGAGTTCCGCAGGGACCGGATGAATGTTGATCAGTGTGTGGCAGTCCCTATTTAACCACTTAAGGACCGGACCATAATGTTGCCTAAAGACCCAAGGTGTTTTTACAGTTCGGGACTGCGTCGCTTTAACAGACAATTGCGCGGTCGTGCGACGTGGCTCCCAAACAAAATTGGCGTCCTTTTTTCCCCACAAATAGAGCTTTCTTTTGGTGGTATTTGATCACCTCTGCGGTTTTTATTTTTTGCGCTATAAAAAAAAATAGAGCGACAATTTTGAAAAAAATGCAATATTTTTTACTTTTTGCTATAATAAATATCCCCCAAAAACATATATAACATTTTTTTTTTCCTCAGTTTAGGCCGATACGTATTCTTCTACCTATTTTTGGTAAAAAAATCGCAATAATCGTTTATCGGTTGGTTTGCGCAAAATTTATAGTGTTTACAAAATAGGGGATAGTTTTTTTTTTTTTTTTTTACTACTAATGGCGGCGATCAGCGATTTTTTTTTTTTTTCACGACTACGACATTATGGCGGACACTTCGGACAATTTTGACACATTTTTGGGACAATTGTCATTTTCACAGCAAAAAATGCATTTAAATTGCATTCTTTATTGTGCAAATGACAGTTGCAGTTTGGGAGTTAAACACAGGGGGCGCTGTAACATTTAGGGATCACTGTGTATGTGTTTACTAATGTAGGGGGGTGTGGCTGTAGGAATGACGTCATCGATCGTGTCTTCCCTATAAATGAGATGACGCGATCGATGCGCCGACACAGTGAAGCACGGGGAAGCCGTGTTTACACACGGCTCTCCCCGTTCTTCAGCTCCGGGGAGCGATCGCGACGGAGCGGCTATAAACGAATAGCCGCGTCGTCGTCCCGGATCGCTCCTGAAGCCACGGGGACCGCCGCATGTACCGGGGGGGGTCCCGATCGGACCCCCGACCCACGTCAAGCAGGGCACGTATATATACGTTGATGTGCCTGCTTGTGCCATTCTGCTGACGTATATGTACATGAGGCGGTCCTTAAGTGGTTAAAGTGTCACATAACAAATTAAAAAAAACGAAATAAATGGTGTGTTACATGCGGTTCATATTCAGTCACTATGATATTAGTTTTCTGTATTCTGCAAAAAACTGCTTGATCCTGCTGTTCTCTATGTCCACCTTCTGTTCATGTCCCCAATAGGGATTTTGCAGCTGTAGTGGCAACTCTGCACATGCTCAGTTTTCAGTGAGTTTCTATGCTGAGCATTTCCTCTATCACATCTGAACAGCCCATGTGACTATAGAGTCACACATGTAGGTATATATACAGTGTTAAATGGCAACCCACTCCCTCTCTCCTCCTCCAGGCCCAATAACGAACTCAACACAATGGGGGCAGAATATTACATGTAGATTGATGGAGGCTTAACCTCCCTCTTATTCTAAGACACAGGCTGGAGGGGTGTGATACAGCCTGTGATTGGCAGAGCTCTGACCATGTTATTTCCACAAAATAAAGTTTGATTTCAAATATATATTTGTAAGACAATTTAAAACAGTTAATTGATTTTATTTATTTATTCCTCCTGCTTATGTTTCCCTGCAGACGGTCTGGGTCATATGAAAGCTGTATATCAATTAGGAAAAAGGTACTTAGATGTTTAAATTAAAATAATTACAGTGCCATCATCCACATACAAAAAGGGACAATGTAAATTAAACAGTGTGGGGCAGATCCACATACATTTAGATAGGCGCAGCGTAAGTAAGATACGCTACGCCGCTGTAACTTACTTTTGAATTCCTCGAATCCACAAAGAATTTGCGCCGTAAGTTACGTAGTGTATCTCTCGGCGTGTAATTCAAATCGGTGAGTAGGGGGCGTGTTTCATTTAAATGAAGCGCATCCCCGCGCCGAATGAACTGCGCATGCGCCGTCCCAAAATTTCCCGCCGTGCATTGTGCGAAATTACGTCGCAACGACGTCATTTTTTTAACTTAGACGTGAATTATGTCCATCCCTATTCACGGACGACTTGCGCAAAAAAAAAAAGAATTCAAATTTCGACGCGGGAACGACGGCCATACTTAACATGGCAAATCTAACTATACGCCGCAAAATACAGCTTTAACTATACACCGGAAAAAGCCGACTAGAGATGACGTAAGAGAGTGCGACGGCCGCGCGTACGTTCGTGGATCGTCAGAAAAAGCTAATTTGCATACCCGACGCAGAAAACGACGCGAACTCCACCCAGCGGACGCCGAAGTATTGCATCTCTGATCCGAAGGCGTACGAAGCCGTACGCCTGTCGGATCGAACCCAGATGCCGTCGTATCTTGGTTTGAGGATTCAAACTAAAGATATGACGCGGGAAATTTGAAAGTACGCCGGCGTATCAGTAGATACGCCGGCGTACTCTCTCTCTGGATCTGCCCCTGTATGTTTAGTATCACTTTAAGACCTCTTTTACACAACTTGACTTGAGCAGCATTCATCTACATAGATCAACACCGAAGCACATAGAAGTCGTGCTGCATTTTTTCCCCACCACACCTCATAGAAATAAATGAAATGCCATAAAGTTAAAAAAATAAAAAAGTAAAATAGTTCCCTGTGTTGTAACAATGTTTAGCACCACCCAATACTACTGCTTCACAGCGGACACAAGACTACGCACGTTTTAGCATGCAGGAGTGTGTGAACAAGTCTTTACATCGCCAGGGTTGCTTTGATCAGCCGCCTTTTATTCATTTGGTTTAAAAAACAAAACTGTTGTTACACCTTCTTAAAGCCTAAGGGCCAGATTCATGTACAATTGCGCCCGTGTAACGTAAGTCGTTTACGTTACACCGCCGCAAGTTTTCAGTTTTAGTGCCCGATCCACAAAGCACTTACCTGGAAACATGCGGCGGTGTATCGTAAACACGTCCGGCGCAAGGCGGTCCAAATCGAATGGGCGGGTACCATTTAAATTAGGCGCGCTCCCGCGCCGGACCTACTGCGCATGCTCCGTTTCGAAATTCCCGCCGTGCTTTGCGCGAACTGATGTAATTTTTGCGATCGGCGACGTGCGTAGCGTACTTCCGTATTCCCGGACGTCTTACGCAAACGACGTGAAATTTTAAATTTGACGCGGGAACGACGGCAATACTTTATACATCAATACGTTTGCTGTCTAAAGTTAAGGCACCAAAAACGACGACTTACTTTGCGACGGGAAACTAGACTAGCGGCGACGTAGCGAACACGAAAAACCATCGTGGATTTCTGTAACTGCTAATTTGCATACCCGACGCTGGTTTACGACGCAAACTCCCCCCAGCGGCAGCTGCGGTACTGCATCCTAAGATCCGACAGTGTAAAACAATTACACCTGTCGGATCTTAGGGATATCTATGCGTAATTTGTTCTATGAATCAGTCGCATAGATACTCTGATGGGCCGTACACACCACCGAACATGTCTGCTGAAACTGGTCCGCGGACCAGTTTCTGCAGACATGTTCGGTCGTGTGTAGGCCCGAGCGGGCAGGATTCCAGCAAACATTTGCCCGCCGGGCCTTTTTCCAGCGGGCAAATATTTCTGGACTTGTTTTAAAACAGCCCGCTGAAATCCTGCCCGCTCGGACATGTTCGGTCGTCTGTACAGACCTACCGTACATGTCCGAGCGCCCGCCATCCCTCGCATGCGTCGAATGACTTTGACGCATGCGCGGAAGCATTGAACTGGCAGGGCCGCCCACGTCGCCGCGTCATCGTCGTGGCGACGGCGCGAACACGCCCCGCGTATTGTTTACGCGCGGATTTCTGTATAATGGTGAGTACAGCCACCATACAGAAATCCCCGGGCAGACATGTACGGTGAAAACGGTCCGACGGACCGGTTTCATCGTACATGTTTGCTCGTCTGTACCCGGCCTGAGAGATACGACGGAGTATCTGAGATACTCCGTCGTATCTCCTTTGTGAATCTGGGCCTAAGTACTGTATAGTCAAAATAAAAAAAACACAAAAATCAGCACAAAGGACATGACTTAGTAATGCAATGTCCCTTGTTCTGTTGACTGCTGGTCTTACTGAAATCCTCTTCCATCGATACCCTTGCCCTCGCCATCGGCAGCCGTAATCTCTCAGTGCAGGAGTACTTCGAAATACAAATGAAACGTGATTTATGAATGGAAGAGGTGAATCTTTCATTCGCCCCTCCTCAATTCATAGATCGTGTTTCATTCATAGAAGCTGTAGTACGGCCTCTATGAATGAAGCAGCTGGACATAAAGGGAGTACATAGTCAGGCACTCATGAGGAGTGCAAATTACAACTTCACTTCTATTAAATCCTGCCGAGCCAGAAGATTATGGTGGCTGGGGCTGGAGGTGGGGGCATCGATGGAGGTGGATTTCAAGAAAACCAGGAGCCAGCAACACAAGGGACACGGGGCCATATCCTCAAAAGGGATACACCGGCGTAAGCCGTCGTATCCCTGGTTCTAACTTTGGAACTGATCCACAGAATCAGTTTTCCAAAGTTAGGCAGAAGATCCGACATGTGTAAGGGACTTACACTGCCGGATCTTAGGATGCAGTACCGCATCCGCCGCTGGGGGCATTTCGAGTCGAAATGCCGCTTTGCGTATGCAAATTAGCACTTAGGGCGATCCACAAAGCTTTTCAGCTTCGTTTTTTCGCCGTAAGTTTTAGTTTGCAAGTGTAAAATTAGGGCTGCTTTTACAAAGTGTAAAGTTAGTAACACCATGTAAAAGCACATTCAAGCGACGGCATTTGGTATGCATTCCTGAGGGAGAACTCCACGGCAATTTGTAAAATCAAAACCGGCATGGGTTCCCCCCCAGGAGCATACCAGGCCCTTAGGTCTGGTATGGGTTGTAAGGAGACCCCCCCTACTCCGAAAAATCGACGTAGGGGGTCCCCCTACAATCCATACCAGACCCGTATCCAAAGCACGCTACCCGGCCGGCCAGGAATGGGAGTGGGGACGAGCGTACCAGGCCGCATGCCCTCAACATGGGGGGGTTGGGTGCTCTGGGGCAGGGGGGCGCACTGCGGGCCCCCCCACCCCAGAGCACCCTGTCCCCATGTTGATGAGGACAGGACCTCTTCCCGACAACCCTGGCCGTTGGTTGTCGGGGTCTGCGGGCGGGAGGCTTATTGGAATCTGGGAGCCCCCTCAAATAAGGGGGCCCCCAGATACCGGCCCCCCACCCTAAGTGAATGGATATGGGGTACATCGTACCCCTACCCATTCACCTGGAGGCAAAGTGATAGTTATTAAACACACAACACAAGGGTTTTTAAAATCATTTATTAGTCTGCTCCGGAGGCCCCCCCTGTCTTCTTTAGCTCTAATACCAGGGGGGGCTTCTTCTTCCGCTCTCCGGGGGGGGGCTTCTCCGCTCTCCGGGGGGGTCTTCTTCTTCCGCTCTCCAGGGGGGTCTTCTCCGCTCTCCGGGGGTCTTCTTCTATCTTCGCCGCTCTCCGCTGTTGACTCGGCGCACCCCGGTTCTTCTCCAGCTGTCCGGTGTCTTCTTCTTCAGCGCTGGCTGCCTGCTATCAGCGCTGGGTGCCTACCCACGTGGGTACCTACCGGAGCATGATGGGACGGTGAGGCCTATATAAATGGGATGCAAGGCGCGCTTCCATCATTGCAGCGAGAAGAGGCGTCGGGTCAACATCAGAAGAAGGGAGAAGAAGAGAAGAGAAGAAGATGACGTCACAGAAGACCGCGCTGGCTGCCTGCTAGTAATTGAGCTAACACACGAAGATAGCAGGCAGCCAGCGCTGAAGAAGAAGGCACCGGACAGCTGGAGAAGAACCGGGGTGCGCCGAGTCAACAGCGGCGAAGATAGAAGAAGACCCCCCCGGAGAGCGGAGAAGCCCCCCCCGGAGAGCGGAAGAAGAAGCCCCCCCTGGTATTAGAGCTAAAGAAGACAGGGGAGGCCTCCGGAGCAGACTAATAAATGATTTTAAAAACCCTTGTGTTGTGTGTTTAATAACTATCACTTTGCCTCCAGGTGAATGGGTAGGGGTACGATGTACCCCATATCCATTCACTTAGGGTGGGGGGCCGGTATCTGGGGGCCCCCTTATTTGAGGGGGCTCCCAGATTCCGATAAGCCTCCCGCCCGCAGACCCCGACAACCAACGGCCAGAGTTGTTGGGAAGAGGTCCTGTCCTCATCAACATGGGGACAGGGTGCTCTGGGGTGGGGGGGCCCGCAGTGTGCCCCCCTGCCCCAGAGCACCCAACCCCCCCATGTTGAGGGCATGCGGCCTGGTACGGCTCAGGAGGGGGGGGGCGCTCGCTCGTCCCCACTCCCATTCCTGGCCGGCCGGGTAGCGTGCTTTGGATACGGGTCTGGTATGGATTGTAGGGGGACCCCCTACGTCGCTTTTTCGGCGTAGGGGGGGTCTCCTTACAACCCATACCAGACCTAAGGGCCTGGTATGCTCCTGGGGGGGGGGAACCCATGCCGGTTTTTTCTTTGAAAATTGGCATGGAGTTCTCCCTCTCAGCAATGCATGCCGAGCGACGCTGTCATTTTTAAAAAAAAAAAAAAAATTTCCCGACGCAACTTTTTTTTACCCGGCGCGATCCACAAAACTCGGCGTAACTTAACTTTGCGCATGCGCAGTACGCATGCGCAGGAGCGCGCCTAATTTAAATAGGACTCGCCCCATTTGAATAGGAACGCCTTGCGCCGGCCGGATTTAAGTTACACAGCCTGAAATTTCTAGGTAAGTGCTTTGTGGATCGGGCACTTAGGTAGAAATTTTAAGGCAGTGTAACTTAAATGGGATTTTTTAAGTTGCGCCAGGTTTTTGTGGATATGCCCCACAGTGCATTAATAGTAAGTCTTGTCCCTTGTGCTGACGTTTGTGTTTGTTGTTTTTTTTTTTTATTATTATTATTTTTTTATTTTAACGATCCTTAGGCTTTAAGATTCACTGGCATTGTTATAGTATGTTTCAGCCCCTACAGTTGTCACTTTTGCTGAACAGGTTAGAACCGTAAAATATAAAAGCATGAGAAATAAAAAGAAAATAATGTAACAATTACTATTTGTACATCTGTTAACCACTTACATTTATTAGAACATTTTCTGCATTGGTTTTCCTCTTACCATTGTAGTAGGGGAGTCCTACCGTAGAGGTGCAATAAGCAGCCATATATAATCTCTTTTTCAAACTTTGGGATTTTTATGACCAAAAAGTCATCCCAAAGTCGGTGAATATTCTATGCACACCTAACATTCACAGGTATGAAGATTTTTTTTTTAAATATCCAATCACCTTTGGGTACTCCATAGACTATAACAACTTTAACCACTTAACCCCCGGACCATATTGCTGCCCAAAGACCAGAGCACTTTTTGCGATTCGGGACTGCGTCGCTTTAACTGACAATTGCACGGTCGTGTGACGTGGCTCCCAAACAAAATTGGCATCCTTTTTTTCCCCCAAATAGAGCTTTCTTTTGGTGGTATTTGATCACCTCTGCAGTGTTTATTTTTTGCACTATAAACAAAAATAAAGCGACAATTTTGAAAAAAATGAATATTTTTTGCTGTAATAAATATCCCCCAAAAATATAAAAAAAAACTTTTTTTCCTCAGTTTAGGCCGATACGTATTCTTCTACATATTTTTTGTAAAAAAAATCGCAATAAGCGTTTATTGATTGGTTTGCGCAAAAGTTATAGCGTTTCCAAAATAGGGGGTATTTTTATGGCATTTTTATTAATATTTTTTTTTACTAGTAATGGCGGCGATCAGCGATTTTTTTTTTTTTTTTTTTTTTTTTTATTTATTTTTTCGGTACTGCGACATTATGGCGGGCACTTTTGACACATTTTCGGGACCATTGGCATTTTTATAGCGATCACTGCTATAAAAATGCATTGGATTACTATAAAAATGCCACTGGCAGTGAAGGGGTTAACACTAGGGGGCGGGGAAGGGGGAAATCGCTGATCTTCTGTTCATACATTGTATGAACAGAGGATCAGCATTTTCCCCCCTTACCGGACCGGGAGCTGTGTGTTTACACACACAGCTCCCGGTCCCCGCTCTGTAACGAGCAATCTCGGGGGCCCGGCGGCGATCGTGCCCGCTGGGCACATGCACGGGACCCTAGTGGCCTGCGAGAGAGCCGACGTAGAGCTACGGGCTCTCGCGCAGGGGAGCCAACCTGCCGCCGTAAAACGAAGGCGGCAGGTCGGCAAGTAGTTAAAGGTGTATGGTTTATTTGACAGGTTTACTTTAAAGTATAACTAAAGGTAAAACTTGGACAGAGTACTGTATATGTCCCCATTAGGGAGATTCATCCTCTCTGTGTCCTGTTTATCAATGTCATTGAAAGTAAAAGAAAATTCCAAATGTTGGGTTGTCCCCAGAAAAGTACTAGAGGGGAATCTTCCAATGGGTACACTAGTTCTGGTGACCTGAGGGTCCCCAAAGAAATTCTCTTAGATCCCTTTCACACTGAGGATGTTTTTAGTCTTTTTAGCACTAGAAAAAGCGCTTCCCATTCATTGCATTCTCACCCAAGGGTGGTGCGCTTGCGGGACGTTAGAAAAAGCCCTGCAAGCAGCATCTTTGGGGCAGTTTGAGGGCGCTGCATACAAACCGCCCCTGCCGATTGCAATGAATAGGCAGCTCTTCTGAAGCACCACAACGACACAGGTGTTTTCAACCCCTTCCTTGGGTCCGAAAAACGCTGTTTAAACAACGGTAAAGTGCCACTAAAACTAGCTGCGCTTTACTGCTAACAGCCGGCGCTTTCAATGTGAAAGCAGCCTTAATTTGCAGGGATTTCCTCTCACTTCCTGTTTTGGCTATGGGACAAGAAGTGAAGGGAAATCTCTGCAATGGGACACAAATGATGAAGAAAATCTGACGGTGGTTTTTAACACTCCCTTACTCTATCCATAATGAAAAAAAATAAGTTTTGCCTTTTAGTCCTTATTTTTAAAGCGGAGGTCCACCCTAAAAAAAAAATTGCCAAAAAGGCTCCGAAAAATTTGATGGCAGTTGCTAGGTAGATCATCCTAATCTGCCACTTCTTATTCTGTGGATATCTGCTGTCTTCTGAGACCTGTGTGTGTCCCAGAAGATAGCCACCCATTCACAAAGTGCTGCGCGACTCGCGCATACGCAGTAGGAAACTGGCAGTGAAGCCGCAAGGCGAGTGAGAATGGCGGGGCCGGCACACGATCCGGAGGACAGATCGGCCTCGGGCGGGCAACATCGCGGGCACCCTGGACAAGTAAGCGTGCTTATTAAAAGTCAGCAGCTACAGTGTTTGTAGCTGCTGACTTTAAATTTAAAATTTTTTTTTTTTTTTTTACGCAGCTCGACCTCCGCTTTAAGGCATTGCTTTTTTTCTCCTATTTCATAAACACTTGTAGCCTGCTTTTCAATTTCACATTGAGAGTAATAACACATTTTTGTTTTTGTAGGTGAACGACTTCCACCAATCTAGCCATTCAGTTAGAATGATGGCAATAACAGTTCCTGCAATCATGATCTTTAATGTGCCTTTCAACTTTTAGTCCACTGTGACAGCCGTCCATCAACAGAGACAAAGTAATACAAGTAAGCAATGTAAATAAAAATAACGTTTACAGTTTAGAATATTTGAAATCTGTACAATCATTTGGTAAATGAGTCTGCAAAGTAGGCCTGTGCTTTTTCCTATGTAGATAAATGCAACGGTTCTTGAAGAGATACTAAACTGAGTGATTCTTACCTACTGATAATGTAAAATTCACAAGCTCCCTTTGCCATCGCTGGCATCTTTGTCCAGTCTTCTGTTCAGCATATTCGGTCATCTTGATTGGTTGGTCCAGGGTGACATAACTCCCGCACTTGTACACAGAAGTTAATTCTTCCCAGCACTTGGGCATGCTGAGATTGTACACAATGAGCTGCAAGTACACAGCTCATTGACCCATCTAAACACGCTTGCTAGCAAGTAGGTGAGAGGCATTAATTGCAGAAGAGACTTAGAATGTGTTTCCTCAATTAAAAACCTTTCTTTCAAGTAAAGTTCTACTGTAACTGGTGCTGTCGACAGCGTCACATACTTATCTTTCTTTTGCTCTCCCACTGCTCCATTTTATAACTGGGAGTGAAGAGAGGAAGCCCCATGTAAACACTTAAAGCGGTGTTCCAGCTGACTTTTAATAAGGACACTTACCTGTCCAGGGAGCCCGCGATGTCGGTCCCTTGAGGCCGATCCGCCCCATCGGATCGGGTGCAGGTACTGCCATTTCAACTAAGGGAAACTGGCAGAGGAGCCTTGCGGCTTCACTGCCGGTTTGCTAGTGTGCATGCTTGAGTCGCGTGGCGCTTTGTTAATGGCCTGCTTGTTTTCTGGGACACACACAGGTGCCACCCCAAAAGACATGATGTCCTGTGCCGCGGCCTGACTGAGCCGGAAGTACACATGGTACTTCAAAAAAACGTACCAAAGAAATATATATATATTTTTTTAAATATCCAAAAACGAGGGGGTGATCTTTCGTTTAAGACCACCTCTCAGACCCTCCAGTGCAGGATCACATACTAGGTATGTGATCCTGCGCAGCAGAGCTGCCTTGCTGCAGTACATGTAATTGACGCAGTCGGCAAGCGGTAAAAGTAGAACTACGGCCTCCCATTTTAAACACATTTCAGCAGCATTAAATTATAAATGAATCTACAACTTACATTTTTCTTCATAGTTTCCTGGCAAAGTCCCACAAACACCTATTGAGTCCACTTAATGCTTCTTTCTTTGATGGCGTGGCAACAATTCTGTACTGCTGAGTTGCCACTCTTGTGTGGGCTGTGTCTGTTTGCACTGCAATGAGGGGCTTGGCTATCAACATTGGCCCAGATTCAGGTAGATTTGCCCCTTAGTTACGGAGGCGCAGGGCATTTTTGCCCTGCGCCCCCGCAAATTTCCTGCGCTACCCGCGATTCACGGAGCAGTAGCTCTGGAAATTGCGTGTGCGCTGTGTAAACTTGCCCTGCGTAAGGGCGCCTAATGTAAATGATCCCGTAGGGGGCGGGAATCATTTAAATTAGGCGCACTCCCGCGCCGAGCCTAGAGCGCATGCTCTGTCGGGAAACCTTTCCGACATGCATTGCGGCAAATGACGTCGCAAGGACGTCATTTGCTTCAAAGTGAACGTGAATGGCGTCCAGCGCCATTCACGAATCACTTACGCAAATTACGTAAAATTCGAACGTTGCGACGCGGGAACGACGGGTATACTTTAGCATTGGCTGCCCCTGCTATTAGAAGGGGCAGCCTTACCCTAAACACGCCGTACGGAAACGACGTAAATTGCGTACGCAGGGCTCGCGCAACATTGTGAATCGTGTTAGTATGCAATTTGCATACTATACACTGAGCACAATGGGAGCGCCCCCTAGCGGCCATCGCAAGAATGCAGCCTAAGAGCCTTATGCCACGCAGATTTTAGGCTGCAGTCGGCGTTACGATGTTCCTGAATCAGGAGCATTCATAACGCCGGGGCAAGTAAGCAATTGCGCTGTGTAACCTATGGTTACACAGGCGCAATTGCTTCTTGAATCCGGGCCATTGTCACTGCTGATTTACAAGCCTGTAGCTTGCCAGTCAGTACCTGGCCACACCTAATTCTGCCCATTGCTTACTGGATTCATAGCACTGCCTAAAGCTGGCTATAGAAAGTTCTAATCTCGGCCAGTTCAGCAGGAACCGGCCAAAATTTGAATTGTGTATGGGCAGGCAGAATGTACCCAAGTTGATCGATCAATCAACTTGGGTACAACCAGCCTGTAGGATTTTACATGCAATTATTGCTAGGGGCTGTTATAGGGATAGCTTCCGCCACCGGAAGAACACAGTGGCTCTGCGGGAGGGATTCCCCCATCAACACTGATGTAAATCTCTCTATTTATGGCTGCCTTTAGTTGCTGAAACCCTCCCACTGTCAGCTGCAGTGTCTGGGATAGGGAGCATGTGAGACACAAATGAAGATGAATTTGGGTCAGTCAGGGAAGGTAAAGGAAGTTTTGTGCTTACTTTATGAGGTTTGTGCATTACTTAGTAACTGATAATTATACTTGTTTAGACCGCCATAGAGGAAACTTTAGGTATGGTTTAATTCTAGATTACTAACTGTACATTAACCTTCCAATTTTACAGCAGAATGTCATCAAAGCAACTTAAGGAAGCATTTATAAGAAATCTCAACGGGACCAGCATTACAGAGATCTCATCAGGCTTGGGTGTAACGACTCTTTCCATCCTATTCAGAGGATTGCTGTTTATTAGCCTCCGCCGTAAAACTTCTGTGATAAGCAAATCATGGATAGGTGACTTTTTCATTGATTACATTCTCTTGGTACTTCCACTGGTACTGTCATGCACCATCTTCTGTGATGCCCTACACATAGTTTTGTTATGTATTGTGGCACTTTGCTTGGTGCTGTTTTACCTCATAAGCACAAAGAGAAATAAGTCTATCAAGGCATCCCTTCATAGTATCTGCCAGTCCTTCCTGAATGCACACGTGGGGAATGGGACTGTCCCAGCTGTTACAACTTTGCGTGTGTCACTTAATGTACTCACTGCAGTTTCCATACTTGGTGTGGATTTTCCCATCTTCCCCAGGCGCTATGCAAAAACAGAGACTTACGGAACTGGGGTGATGGACATTGGAGTTGGATGCTTTATCTTTGGGAACGCTCTTGTTTCTCCAGAAGCTAGAACACAGGAAAGAGTGGAATGCTCACATTTTTTTAGAGTGAAAAAACAGGTTCTGTCAGTATGGCCACTAATTGTTCTAGGACTTGCCCGGCTAATAAGTGTGAAAGCGATCGACTATCAAGAACATGTAACAGAGTATGGTGTCCACTGGAACTTCTTTTTCACTCTTGCAATTGTTCGGGTATTGTCATCGCTGCTGTTGAGTTTAGTGCCACCTCAAAGAATCTGGTTTGGAGCTGCCACCATCATTGTAGGTTATCAGTTATTTTTGGAAGTGACAGATCTCAAGAGTTTTCTATTATACGGCAGTGACGGTCAGGGAACTAGGGTTGGTTTTTTAAATGCCAACAGAGAAGGTATTTTTTCTGTAATTGGTTATGTTGGAATATACATGATCGGAGTTCAAGTTGGACTATATGTTCTAAAGAAAAGGATATTGGTAAAGGAATGGATCGGGGCCATTTGCAGCTTAGTACTTCTATCTTCTGTTTTGTTTATCAGCATTATTGTGTTCGAAATATATGTGGAACCTGTGTCCCGTAGAATGGCAAATTTGCCTTTTTGCATATGGATCGTTGGCCAGTGTGTGGCTTGGCTGTGTTCATTTTTAATATGTGACCTCATTTTGGCATTTGCAGAGTATATGACTCCTGGTAGTTATGTACCAAGCACATGGAACATACATAACTCTTCGCATCCCTCTATCAAAAGGGTTACTCTTACCAAAGACCCAAAAAAGGAAGCTCATCAATGTCTTATTGAAGCTATCAATAGAAATCAGTTACTCTACTTCTTGGTTGCTAACCTATTAACTGGAATAGTGAACATGACAATCGACACCATGCACAGCAGCAGTTTGTTTTCTCTCTTTATGCTTGTCTTTTATATGTTTTCGAACTGCTTGATCGTATACCTTTTACACATCAGAAATATTAGTGTTAAGTTCTGGTAGTATTGCACTGTAGAAATTGATTTACAATCAACATTAATTAATTAACATTTAAAACTCTGGGTTTTTCAGGTGGTATAGTTGCTGTGTGTTTTAGATAATGTATGTCAGTGGTCGTCAACCCTGTCCTCGGGGCCCACTAACAGGCCAGGTTTGCACGATAACTGAAATGCATCACAGGTAATATTATTTGCTGCTTAGTGATTGCAGTATTCTAGTCTACATCTCCCCAAGGTAATACATAAAACCTGGCTTATTAGTGGGCCCTGAGGACAGGGTTGATGACCACTGCTGTATGTTACCAGTCATTCCCTATGGAAGATGTTTTTTATTGGAAATCACGCCAAAGATTTTTTTTTTTTTTTTTTAGATAACAAACATGTCATACTTGCCTTCCACTGTGCAGTTCGTTTTGCACAGAGTGGCACCGATCCTCGACTTCTGGGGTCCCCCGGCGGTGCTAGTAGCTCCTCCCTGCATCGAGTGCCTACGTTGGAGAAGGCTCTCATAAGGTGGACACCCGTGCGGGCACGCTCCCGAGTCCAGCTTCTGTGTACATTCAGACAGAATGCAGGACTCGGTCCCACCCCCTCCCCTGGCACCTGTGCCATTGGATTTGATTGACAGCAGCAGGAGCCAATGGCTGCACTGCTATCAATCTATCCAATTAAGTGCCCAGACAATGGAAAGAGAGGAAGAGCGCGCATCTGCCAAAGGGAGCAAACGGGCTCAGGTGAGTAAAACGGGGGGGCGGTCAGTGTCAGAAGTTTTTTCACCTTAATGCATAGAATGCATTAAAGCAGAGTTCCAGCCTTTTACTGTTTGTTAAAAGTCAGCAGCTACAAAAAGTATAGCTGATGACTTTTAATAAACAGACTCTTACCTGCTCCACGGTCCAGCGACGCGGCCGCCTGGAGATCCGCTCCTCTCCCCCCCTCTCAGCCGGCACCTCCATTCACAGTGTGGGCACCCAGCCATGACCGCTTTCGGCTTCACGGCCGGGCACTCACTGCAAATGCGCGAGTCGCGCTGCGCTCTAGGAGTGGACAGTTGATCGCTTAGAGCGAGGGGCCGCCTATGGGCAGAGAAGGAATCGCCTAGGCGGTCCCTGGGTGGATGTAGGGCAGCAAGTCCCACTCCTACTGAAACCCCCACTCCCCCCCAAAAAAATGACATGCCAAATGTGGCATGTAAGGGGGCGAGGAGTGCTTAAAGTGGTGGAACTCTGCATTAAGGTGAAGAAAGATCTGTTATCTTTGGTAACAAATTTGTAATGCCTTCTGCATTTGTAGCGGCTGGAGTTTGCAGAAAAATTATTTTGTTTTCAGAGCTTCTGTGATTGTTTGTTTCTTTTATTTTATTTTTTATGTTTTTTTTTTTTTTGTTTTTTTTTTAGTTCTTTTACTTAATAAAGGATATATTTTTTACACGGTCTGATGTACATTTTTATTTTGCACAAAGTGTAAATTGGATGTAGACCATCTAATGGCTTTCAAATACAGGAAAGTACCAATTTAACACTTAAAAACTGAAAACTAAACATAATTCCAATGCATTCTGAGTAACATAGGGCCGAAACAACTTACAATTTTCATAATCGATTAATCGGCCAGTAACATAATGGGGTTAAAAAAAATTAGCCCCGATAGTACAAAAAAGCAAATCGCTACTGTAAATATTACTTTCACTGTCCCACAGTAAAAAAAAAAATTAACCCCTTACAGTAGCGATTATTTGCTCTTTTTGTACTTATTTTTATTTTTTTTTAACCCCATTGTGTTACTAAACATCTCAGGCCTGGGTCACACCTCTGTTTTTTGCAGAAACACACTACAGTTCATTTACATGTTTTCCTATGGGACACGTTCAAATCCATGATTTTTTATAGCTGCTGCATATTTGGAAAGGGCAAGGACTTTTTAACGCAAAACGGTGCTATTTTATTTTTTTTGGTTCAATATACTTCAATGGAGAAGCTGCAGAGAAGCATGTAATGTGTTTTTACAGCAAGTTGTGTTTTGTAATCTGCCCAACAACAAATTGGCCCAAAAAAATAAAAAAATGCAAATTTTTCTTTTTTTTAAGGCTATTATCCAAATAATCGATTAATCAAAACAATAATCGGCCAACTAATCGATTATAAAAATAATCGTAGTTGCAGCCCTAGAGTAACATGTACCTTAATTTCTTTGACAAATATGTTGTCTTTGTAAAAGAAGACGGGCTGCTTTTACAAATGATATCGCACTAGAAATAAAACCTATAGTAATAGGTTCTCTTTCTATTCTATTTTCAAGCCAGTTATTGCAAAGATAAGTTACCAAGGGCATCAGGTTTTTTTCAGGATGCTAAGGGAAACATTTCATTTTTACTCCCTACTACTTCCTGTAGTCCAAGGGAGGGGGCGAGCACGACACTCCACACCGGGGAGAAAGCCTCGCATTACTGTGTGGAGTTACAGACAGAGGAACAAGAGGTGAGGATTTCTCAGAAGAAATGAGGACATTTTAAAAGCAAAATCCAAGGATGAGGTAAGTGAAGGAGGACTGCACTAAGGTAAAGGAAGCTATTTAGGAAAATAAATTGTACCTTTACAACCCCTTTCACTTTTGTTTCAGGATGCTATGGGCAACTTTTTATTTGTGCACTAGAGAGAAGAAGATGGAAGATGGAATAATAAGGCCTCATTCCCATGGGCATACACCCACACGAGGGCCCGCACAGGATTCGCATGTGTTCCCTGCCTACACATGCAGGCAGTCCCATCCACATGTATTGGGATGCATCAGCAGCACAGACACACTGCTCCTCCCATTTTGACATCCATGCAGGCGTGTGTCCCCAAACTCACAATGTCTGCGTTCGGGGGCATGCACTCAAACCCACACGTATGTCAAATTGGGAGCAGCAGCTTTGTCCCAAAATACATGAATGAGACTGCTTGCATTTGAATGTACAGAACACCTGTGCGGGCATCTTCGCACAGCTATACGCTTAAGTCCGCGTACACACGGTCGTTCCAAACCGATGAGAATGGTCCGACGGGCCATTTCCATCGGTTCACCGCTGAAGTGGCCTGATGGTCTGATGTGCGTACATACCATCGTTCCAAAAAACGTTCGGGTCAGAAGGCGATGACGTCAAACACACGATGTGCTGAATAAAACAAAGTTCAATGCTTCCAAGCATGCGTCGACTTGATTCTGAGCATACGCGGGTTTTGAACCAATGCTTTCTGTACTAACAATCGGTTTGGACCGATCGGGCAGCGGTCCATCGGTTCGATTTTAAAGCATGTTTTACAATTTTGGACCAAAGAAAAACAGACCGATGGGCTATACACACGGTCGGTTTGGACCGATGAAACTGAACCTCGGTCCATTCTCATCGGTTTTGTCCGACCGTGTGTACGCAGCCTAAGTATGCATATGTGAATGAGGCCTGAGACTTTGGTAGAAAAATTTAAAGCAATCGGAAAAGAAAAAGGATTGACAAAGAATCAAGGTGAATACATTTTTTTTTTTGCTTTTATTTTTATTTTTATTTTTATTTTTATTTTATAGCACTAAACGGCAGTGTAAAAACAGAATTCAATGATTTGCAAATCTCATAAACCCATATTTTATTCACAATAGGAAATAGAAAACATATTAAATGTTTAAACTAAGAAAAAGATTTTGAGAAAAAGGTAATTTTGAAATTGATGGCTGATCCAGGTTTTTGGCCCACAGATCTCAGGACATTGTACTGCCAACTTTTTGTAGTTCGCCACAGGGCGACCAAGAAAGAAAGTTTAGGGCCAGATCCACAAAAGGGATACGCCGGCGTATCTACTGATACGCCGGCGTATCTACTGATACGCCGTCGTATCCCTGTTTCTATCTATGCGACTGATTCACAGAATCAGTTACGCATAGATATTCCTAAGTTCCGGCAGGTGTAATAGTTTTACACTGTCAGATCTTAGGATGCAGTACCTCGGCCACCACTGGGGGCATTTCTCGTCGAAATTCCGCGTCGGGTATGCAAATTAGCACTTACGGAGATCCACGAAGCGGTTTCCCTTTGTGAAGTCCCCGTAAGTTGTTAGTTTGCAAACGCAAAATTAGGGCTACTTTTACAAAGTGTAAAGTTAGTACACCATGTAAAAGTAGACCCTTCTTTCCCGCGACGCTGTAAAAATTTAAAAAAAAAAAGATTTTTTCCCGCCGCATCTCTTTTTTTTCCCGACGCAACTTTTTTTACCTGGCGCGATTCACAAAACTCGGCGTAACGTAACTTCGCGCAAAGCACGTCGAGAAAATCGCGCCGGGAGCATGCGCAGTACGTCCGGCACGGGAGCGTGCCTAATTTAAATGGGTTTTGCCCCATTAGATTGGGCACACCTTGCGCTGGACACATTTAAGTTACACAGCCGAAAATTTCTAGGTAAGTGCTTTGTGGATCGGGCACTTAGATAGAAATTTTGCGGCGGTGTAACTTAAATAGGAAGAATTAAAGCGGGGGTTTACCCGTACATAACACTTTTTGCCCTTAGCTTCATGCTCATTTTGTTTAGGGGAATCGGCTAGTTGTTTTAAAATATGAGCTGTACTTACCGTTTACGAGATGCATCTTCTCCGCCGCTTCCGGGTATGGGCTGCGGGACTGGGCGTTCCTATTTTGATTGACAGTCTTCTGAGAGGCTTCCGACGGTCGCATCCATCTCGTCACAATTTTCCGAAAGAAGCCGAACGTCGGTGCGCAGGCGCAGTATAGAGCCGCACCGACGTTCGGCTTCTTTCGGCTACTAGTGACGCGATGGATGCGACCGTCGGAAGCCTCTCGGAAGACTGTCAATCAATAAGGAACGCCCGCTCCCGAAGACCCATACCCGGAAGCGACGGAGAAGATGCATCTCGAAAACGGTAAGTACAGCTCATATTTTAAAACAACTGAGCAATGTTGTGATAAACTTTGCCAGAACTACTCTGCACTTGTTACATAGAATCGAGGAAATGCTGGATTAAGATCGTGAGGTGGGGATTTTTTTTTTTTAATGGCGCAGCAACGTGTCTCAAAAAAAGTTGGGACAGGGCAGAAAAACGTTACAAGGTAAGTGTTAGGCCCCGTACACACGGTCGGACAAAACCGATGAGAATGGTCCGACGAACCGTTTTCATCGGTTCACCGCTGAAGTGGCCTGATGGTCTGATGTGTGTACACACCATCAGTTCAAAATCCGATCGGGTCAGAACGCGGTGACGTAAAACACACAACGTGCTGAAAAAAACGAAGTTCAATGCTTCGACTTGATTCTGAGCATGCGCGGGTTTTGAACCAATGCTTTTCTGTACTAACCATCGGTTTGGTCCGATGGGGCAGCGGTCCATCGGTTCGGTTTTGAAGCATGTTTTAAAATTTTGGACCGAAGGAAAACAGACCGATAGCCTATACACACGGTCGGTTTGGTCCGATGAAAATGAACTTCGGTTCATTCTCATCGGACCAAACCGACCGTGTGTACGGGGCCTTACTAACAAGCGAGAGCTGGAAGAACATTTTGCAACCAATTGGGTTAATTGGCAGCAGGTCAGTAACAAGATTGGGTATAAAAAGAGCATCTTAGTGAGTTAGAGTGTCTCAGAAGTAAAGATTGACAGAGGCTCCCCAATCTGTGAAAAGCTGCATATAAAAATTGCCAAGCAAATTTCAGAATAATGTTCCTCAATGTAAAATTGCAAAGACTATAAATATATAATCACCTACAAGGCATAATATTGTCAAAATGATTCAGAGAATCTGGAGAAATCTCTGTGCGCAATGTCAAAAACGCAATATTGGGTGTCCATGATCTTCGGGTCCTCAAACGGCACTTCATTAAAAACAGGAATGATTCTGTGATGGACATCACTGCATGGACTTTAGGAATACTTTTCAAAAATCACTGTACAGTATGTGAACACAGTTAGCTTTGCCATCCAACATTGCAATTTAAGTTGGTGCATATGGAATGGGCAACTATCACATCTGGAAAGGCACCATCAATTCTGAAAGATATATCCAGGTTTTACAGTAGCATATGCTCCCATCGTCTGGATGAGGTCTTTTTCAGGTAAGGCCTTGCATATTCCAACAAAATGCTAAACTGCTAACTGTATCTATGACAACAGCATGGCTTTGTCATAGAAGAGTCCGGGTAGTTACCTGGCCTGCCTGTCATCCAGAATGAAAATATTGGGCACATCTTGAAACAAAAAATATGACAAAGAAGTCCTAGGACTGTTGAGCAGTTAGAGTCCTATATCAGACAAGAATGGGACAACATTCCTCTCCCAAAACTCTAACATATGGTCTCCTTGGTTCCCAGACGTTTGCAGAGTGTTGTTAAAAGAAGAGGGGATGCTGCCCTGTGGGAAATGTTGCCCTGTCCCAACTTTTTTGAGACGTGTTGCTGCCATCAATTTCAAAATGATCTAAAATTGTACATTTTCTCAATTTAAACATTTGATGTGTTTTTTAATTGTGAATAAAGTATGGGTTTATGAGATTTACAACATTGCATTCTGTTTTTATGTAGATTTTACATAGCTTCTCAACTTTTTTGGAATTGGGGTTATAGTAAGTCACTGGCTTTCAACAATTATTTATTATTAAATGTCAGATATTTTAAACTTTACTGGCTGCAAGTTTGTTTATCGTCCCTGTAGGATAGGAGGTCACGGTATTAAGTAGATAGCTGCAACATTTGGGGCCAATGAAAATTGGCAAAATGTACCAGTCATGAAAGAAGGGTCTATGGCAGGCATATCCAAAGTCCGGCCCGCGGGCCAAATGCGGCCCCCCTGTTGATTTAATATGGCCCCCAGGGCCACAAAATATATATACCGTATTTATCAGCACTGCCTAGGAGGGGACAAGGAGGGGGCAGGACGAGCGCCGTCAGATTACATGAACTGAATCTCCTGTTACTGCAGTGTCCATATTGGAAGTCCCATCTCCTGGGATGTCATTGGACGACTGTTCTGTCTATCATAGGAAGCGGGACTTTGTATTAAAGAGGCCACAGAGTAAACAAGAGATTTTCCTGTTTGTAATTTGTTGGCACTCGTCCCGCCCCCTCCCTCTGCCCTCAGAGGCTGCAGATGGGCATCGACCAGGCTGCACTTATGGCAATGGTAAGGCTGCATTTATGGCACATGTGAGGTTTCATTTATGGCACATGTGAGGCTGCATTTATGGCACATGTGAGGCTGCATTTATGGCTCATGTAAGGCTGCATTTATGGCACATGTGAGGCTGCATTTATGGCACATGTGAGGCTGCATTTATGGCACATGTGAGGCTGAATTCATGGCAATGGTGAGGCTGAATTCATGGCAATGGTGAGGCTGCATTCATGGCAATGGTGAGGCTGCATTCATGGCAATGGTGAGGCTGCATTCATGGCAATGGTGAGGCTGCATTTGTGGCAATGGTGAGGCTGCATTCATGGTAATGGTAAGCCTGTGAGTGTTATACGCCGATAAATACGGTACATCCAAATAACACGCCAAAGCTCATCCTTAGTCCTGAGCAGCGCTCTGGGATTCGTTGGGGCCACAAAATAAATATATACAGTATATCCAAATAACACACAGAGCTCATCTCTTCACCACACGCTGCCACAAAGGCAAGAGAATTCTTGTTGGGCCGTGTATTAGTTGCTCGGAGGAACACACTTAGATCGAATTTTAATGGTTCAAAGAATGTCAGGCGTAAAAGTCGGCCTTCACGCATGTTTACTTCATCAAATCTGGCCCTCTTTGAAAAAAGTTTGGACACCCCTGGTCTATGGAGAGGCCATTACAGTGGGCCAATAGCAATTTGAGGGCACAGGCACATGGAGACATGGGAAAAGAAAAACAAGAATAAGACACGTTTCATCAAATAATCAAGAATAATATAAATGTTCTAGGAGACTAGCCCAACAAGTAAACTATTTATCAAATGAAGAATGGTGGTCACTTATCTACTACCTGGGGGTCTAGCAGAACAGGTAATGGAATGGTAGCCTTTTTGGCTACCAAAGAAAAAAACATTAATTTTTTTTTATATATATAAAATACTTGTGTTTTTTCTTTTTATTGCTTCATTATTTTCACCCTGAGTCAGATATATACTTCTACAATCAGAAAATGCTTCCTGCTTATTGGAGAACTCAAATTCTGACTCAGGAGGGGGTATGTTAGACCTCCGCAGGGAGACTGCCCATCCACACAAATGTCATTCTATGCAGCATGCTGGCAGAGGACAGGCTTATTTACTCCAGGTGTGGCTGCTGATAAAAAGAACACTTTATAATACTTTTAACACCTCTTTGTTTTGATGCACCTGGAATGTATTTTGCTGATTTAAACTAAATATTTAGTTGGGCTTTAAATTGTGTTTTTGTTGAAGTCATACCCCCATTGGAAATCCCATCACTTTCTGTCCATGTGCCATGCCACCCTGTGTTTTGAATGATAATTAAGGGAAGCTCTCCCTCATGATGATACAAACAGCAAGAACCTGAGATTCTAGTCCTCCCCATGCTATTCAAAACTATAACATAAAAAAATGGTCTGGACATGGGTTACTACATTGCACAAAAGGGTGTATATTATGGATATAAAAAAAAAAAAATTCTTTCAATATTCATATTGAAGGACACCGGGATTCTGATAATGTCAAGTAATACTGCTGCCTATAGCAGGATGTGACACTGGCAAAAAAAATGTAGGCCATCCCCTGATCACCTCCCACTCTACCTAGCATACCTCAGTTTTGGCTGGTTTCCTAGGAGAATGGATGTCTTCTCTTCAGCTCTGCTGTGAAAAATTCCACCAATTTTTGGTAGCCTTTATTCTTTACTTTCCTCAGTGTGACTTTTCTTAGATTTCTTCTTTCATTGGTTTCAATCAAGATTCCACTCTGTGATTTTCCAAGTGAAGTCCTACACCTTGGACTACTCCCCAGCACAATACTTGCTACACTACACCTCACTCTCTTCTAAAGCATATTTTAAGTCGCTTGCGATGTAGATGGTAAATGCCGCTAAGATGTGCATATCCATTCACTGGAGCTGGACCCACGCCCCCTCCATCTTGGAATGATTCACTCGCCTAAACAAAACTGTGGAGATGGAAGAGCTTGCTTCAATAGCGAAAGACTCTCCTTCTAAATACATGGACCTGCTGGCTTCACTTCCAGACAACTGATCACTTCCTCCAGTTTCTGGGCAACCCGCCCCCACCACTTGTAGCAACTGATGCATCTGATACCTGAACGACCCCCCTCCTCCTATTACTTCTCACAGCACATTTGGTCTATTCGACTTTCCACCTGAGTGCCTTCTTGATTCCCAGTTTCCTTCCCATACCACCCCCCCCCCCCCCGTTTTTCTTTTTCTACCCCTCCACCGGCTGGTTGCACTTGTGTCTAGGAAGAGCTTGTAGCAAGGAGGACCCCATTAGCCATAGAGAACATTCCCTCATGCCCTCCACCACTAGATTTTACCTGTCCTTCACCTTTCAGAAGAATGACACCCTCAGCCGTCCTCCCCTATTCTCAAATACCATTACCCCCTCTCCTAATTCCTTATTTCTCTCTGGGCTCCAGACTTGATCTTACGTAGATGGCATATTCTTATACCTGGCTTTTGTATCTTCATACCACACCACCTGTCTGGCTATGTTAAGCTTCAATACCTACCTTCAGCTATATGCCGTTATGTGCAGTATGTGATGTAACAAAACTGGAGCCCCTGTTAATGTCTTGTTTTGACCTTGATTTTGTTTCTCACTGTACAGCTATCAGTCTGTCAAACTGTAAACTGAAATTATTATCAATAAAATCTGTTTTTAAGAAAAAAAGATTAAACTCTACATTGCTGCTTGAGCTGGTCTCTGCATAGCCACTATAAGGATTGGCCTATAAGGATAGACCTTTCCTAAGCCAGACTTTGGGTTGCCAGACCCTTCTGAGCTGAACGTGCAGGGCTAGCCTGGAATGTGTTCTTCAGGCACTGGGTTCTGCATTGTGCACCTTCTAGACTTTTGTGTACTAGTAAAAATTATCCATGGAGCACTTTACAGGTCCACAGCTGTGGCATGGCTGCAGGCATGAACCTGCCTCTGAAGACTCACTCTAGTAAGCAAGGCTGGTCAGGCTAAAGCACCAGACCACTACAGAATATTACACATAGAAACAGAGGGGATAGTTCCACTGCTATGGGTCACCCCAGCCTATACTCCACTACCAATTATGGGAGAGTCTACTCTGTATGCTCTGAGGAAACAGTTTTCTGCAATCTAGAAAAGGGGTGATCCTACATTTATAATGGTCTTCATCATAGCACTCCCCTTGGCTCTGTCAGTTGAGGCTGTGTTTCCTTCTATGTCACCAGTGACCTCATTGTTCACTCACTGTGACTATCTTGAATTAATATTTCTGAAGATAAAGGTTATTGATGGAGTGGACTGGGTTTTTGCATGGTCTTTCCATCTTTGACCCGGCCCTGTTTGGGGGTGACCCCCTGTGGTGTCGAGCGAGGGGTCTTATTCGGCGTGGAGATCCGATTTATTGCCTGGGTTGTGGATCATCTTTGAGTGGGCGATGCGGTGCTGCTCTACAGGCTCACAGTATTAACACTGAGACACCTTACCAAGGTAAAAAGACAAAAATCATTTTATTTCATTATTATTCTTTTGTATATAAATATAGAACATACTGTCTCTTTTTCATATATTGTTTTCCTATTTCATAGGTTTTTTGTAAAAGTAGACGCAAATTCTAAAAGTGTACCTCCTATTATTTGAATGACTATGAGATGTCTAATCAATATGTGTTCCCCTTTTAGTTACACAATTCTCTGAAGAAGACCTTGTAGGTCGAAACGTTCGTTAGATTGTTTATGTTACATATTTTTGGCTGTATAAACACTTTTTGTGTACTGTATTGCATATCTATGTAAACGCTGACTGTGTACTTGTCATAGCTCATATTCTATCCACTTTTGCTATTTCATTCTTGCCCGATTTTTTTTATCATGTGAATAAATATAATTTTTTACTACATGGTATTATATTCTTCTACACTAGCTGCCTAATAACCCCACCTGGGAAAATCCGTTCATCATTGATGGAGTGCATATTATCCTCCAGTTGGAATATAAGCCTGCTGTCTACAGCTTTGGGTCTTTGAGAGCTCCTACTGCTGCAAGGACCTTTCCACTACAGCAGTTATTGGAGGTATTCCTCTATGTAAATTGAAAGCACTATGAATGGTTCTAGACCCCACCTGAGAATGTTTTGGAACTGTTCCCCTATAAGAGGCAATTTCTTAATAATGGTCTTTACACACTGTGAACCTCCCAATGACCCATCTTAACAAGACAGCTTACCATTTTCACCTTCTACTGACTGACAGCTGGAATCCAACCTTATATCCCTGTTTGAGTTGGCAGGTTCTGCCTCCTGCCCAGTGATGGTATTGACCTTAATCTGTCAAACCATTTGAGATAGGGTTGGATACCTTAGAAATGTGCATCCCACACACCCTTTCCCTTGAGACCCATGGACCTTATGGGATAACACCCCAGATTTTCTGGTGGTCTCACAAGGCTGTTGTGATGGCTGTCGTGCATTTGCTGATACTTATTTTCCTGGTAAGTCTCTTTATTTGCAATTGATTGTCTGGTCAGGCAACCTCCATAGGCATGGAATTCTTAGCCCTTGATCCTAGCTGGCTCATTGGCACAAAATCTTAGGCTTTTCCTTGAAGACCAGTCAGTCTTTATTAACTGGCCCTGTTGTCTTGGGTCCCTTCTTCGGACTATTTTCCTAAGGGTGGTTCCTTTTGTTCTGTTAGCCCCATAATGTAGTGGGACTTTTTTTTCCTCTTGTGACAGGTGAGTTATTGGTTGATCATCTTCTTGCTGTTCAGTGCGCCTTCCATGTAAAAATCACTCCCATTGTGACCTCTCTCTAAGTCTTGAGGTTCTCATTGATTTACCATATCCTCCCTCTGATTGTGCTCATAGTTTCCCCTATCTGTATAACCTAATTAAAGTCTTGCATCTTTTTATTTCTTTATAGTCTTGTACCCCTGCATGTTTTAATTTATGACTGATGTTTTGTTGGAAATGTCTCTCTCTCAGTGAAAAAAGCTGCTTCCTGCTAACCTACTCCAATGCCCCATGCTGACATCCTTCAGCACAAGTGTCCTAAGACAGATTTACATAATTGTATTGCACAAGAATAGGCGTCTTGCACATAGGTGTCTGAGCTCATGAAATAAAAACACCTGGCACATTTCCCTTGCCCGGAAAGCTCAGGTGCTGCACACATCCGCTCATAGCCATGAATGGCTGTGTGCGGCTATACTGGGGTATATTCTGGTGCTTCCATAACCATGAGTATAGTGTACAGGTGTATTAAAAAAAATATAAAACACATATATTTCTATGCCCCCATTGGCTTAGATAATATGGAAATGTTGTTTATTTTGCATGCTAACAATGCAAATTTTAGTAAGAGTCAGTTGCATGTTGGTTTCAGGTTTATAACCTCAAAGAATACTTTTTTCCCCATTTATCCTGTCACATAAGCGTATACAAAAATTTGCTACAGGCTTAGGGCTTATGCACACCACCACCCAGATCCATATAATTTTGTAGTGTGTATGGCCAGGTGTTTTTTTTATCAGGTGTGGACAGGAAGCCTTTACAAATCATTGATAGACTGTCCACAGGTTTTCATGTGTAATAGTACATGGAGTGATTACCTGTGGTTAGGGATGGATGTGCTACCCTTAACCTGAATTGTCTGCTTCTACTGGTACACAACTATGTGTACCCATGCAATTACATGTAAAAAGCTGTGGCTAGTGTCAGCCCATCTGCTTACCTGTATATGACCCAGCTTTCCCCTTGACATTACCTTTGCTCCTGCATAACCTTGTTCATCTGATCTCAGCCTGTTTACTGGACTGTCTTTACCTGTTGATTCTGTACTGTGCTGCCTGGCTGTCACCAACCTTGGCCTGCATCCTGGACTTGCTCTGCCTGCTGACTCCGTTGTTGACCGACTGCCACTGGTCGCTGCCTGCATACCGGCTCTGCTTCCATCTCCTGCCCTTGTGCCAAGCTCTTTTAGTATCATGTTCTTAGGACTGCGACCCCCAGCTTCATCTACCTAAAGAGCGGACTTCGCCAGCCACCTACTCCAAAGTTTTTGCCACTTGATGCCCTCACCCTCTGTCTCCACCTTCAGGAGTGATGATTCCCATGACTAAGCTATGGAGGGCGGAGTGAAACATGTTGGGTGCGTGGCCTGGTCAGAGTACAGGCTGAGGATCCTGTCCATTTAAAGCATGGTATACATTACAGTACTTGTGCTGTGTAATTTGGCCTCCTGTATCACCTGTCAGTCGGGAGGGGAGGAAGAGAGAGCCTGCTTGTCACATGAGCGCCAATCGGCGTGCAGAAATTAGGTATAATTGTCTCTTTTCTTTCAATAAATCACACACACCGGGGGACACTGCATTAAGAGACAGTGCTGATAGTATAAATATGTACATAGTTACATAGTTAGTGAGGTTGAAAAAAGACACAAATACATCTAGTTCAACCATAAAGTAAATAAAATAAAAAATATTGTACAATCCAATATACCCATTTCTATACCCACAGTTGATCCAGAGGAAGTTTAAAACCCCCATCAGAGCATGCTCCCATTTGCTACAGCAGGGAAAAAAAATCCTTACTGATCCCCAAAGAGACAATCGGATTTTCTCTGCATCAACTTTACCTATAAATGTTAGTACTCAGTTATATTATGTATGTAGCGCCTGGTTACTTCCAAGTACCGGTGCTTTGTTAAATTTAGAGGGGGCTCAAAAAGTTAATTGGCTCTGATCCAGTTAAACTGTTAAATTGGGTCTCTGTCTCAGCTTGACTGTGCTGTGGGCTTATTCTGTTGTTCCTGGGGTGCTGTTCCCACCCCAGGACGATAGATGTCAGAAGTGGAGTCGAGGTTTGGGTGCTTTTCCCCAGCAGCCTATCAGGAGGGTTTCTCATTGCTGTGCATGCTGGGGGAGGGTATTTATGGGACAGACGCCATTGGCCTGGGTTCTTCTTCGAGTGGGGCACCCACCTTTAGGGTGACTGCATCACGGCGCCCCCAGCGAAATGGCCTTCCAGGCCAGGGTGCGCGTGCCACGCGGTGTTCCTGATTCAGGGACCATGTTGGTCCGGAACATTTAAAGTTGTGGCACGGGCCCAGTAATCGACTGGGTCCCCAATCCTGAGAAGATCTCAAGCGTGTTCCCAGTGAGAGGAAGCTGTTTGGTGGGGAGTCCATCTGAGGAGAGCCAAGAGAGGCTGGCAATCCAATAGGGTCTCGACAATCCCCCAGGGATCAAGGGAACCGATTACTGAAAGGCTGGACGTTGGTCACCTATCAGTCGGTAACCTGCAAACTACCTGAAGGAGATCCAGACCAAAGTCTATTAAGGAGGATCACATCCGCTACCTCAATCCTAAGGAGGGTCTGTGGCAGAGACTTTTCCTCTAAGTTCCGAGTGATACTCTGGCTGCCAGGTCAGTGAGAGAGGCCTGTCCAGGTACACTATACCCACTCCGGCTGGAGTGGCGAAGAAGACTAAGGGGTTGATTTACTAAAGACAAGTAGCCTGTGCACTTTGCAAAGTGCAGTTGCACCCTGCAAGAGCACAAGCTTAGTAAATGAGCAGAAGCTAGTCTGACTTCCATCATCCAATCATGTGCAAGCAAAAATGCTGTTTTTTCATTTTCCTCTCACATGATTGGGTGTTCTTTGCAAAGTGAAGCTTTACCTCATTTACTAAGCACTGGAGCAAATGCACTTGCAGAGTGCACAGCCTATTTGCCTTTAGTAAATCAACCCCTAAGTGTTGTTTGAAGCAGGACTGTTTCCCTATTGCTACGCCTGAATCTGCTATTTCTCCTTTTACTTCAACTCTTCTATCACCACAAGTTTTATTGTTTTTACCTGGCTGGGTAATAAAGAGCACAGAAAAAGACACCTGTCGTGGACATTCCGTTAATGCTACATTCACCATACACCCTTAGATGGCTAAGGAGCCATGAGGTAACATGCCACCCAAAACAAATCGGCAGCTCCTTCGGAGGTAGTGCTACATGTACATTTAAGAAAGAATCCAGGCCTTTCTTAAAGGGGTTGTAAAGGAAAAAATATTTTTCCCTAAATAGCTTCCTTTACCTTAAAGTGGAGGTTCCCCCTAAAAAAAAATTCTAACAATACATTCAGAAGACTGATTACACTGCGGGAATGCTGGGGTTTTTTTTTTTTTTTCGTACATACCTCGTTATCGCCGTTTCATCCCTCGGCTTCCGGGTATGATTCTTGCTGGACCTAGTTGATTGACGTTCCTCCGACCGGCGCATACTGCGCGTCACGACTTTCCGACAGAAGCCGAACGTCATTGCGCAGGCGCCGTATAGAGTCGGCTCTATACGGCGCCTGCGCAGCGACGTTCGGCTTCTTTCGGAAAGTCGTGACGTCAAGTATGCGTCGGTCGGAGGAACGTCAATCAACTAGGAACGCCCAGCCCCACAAGAATTATACCCAGAAGCCGAGGGATGAAACGGCGATATCGAGGTATGTACGAAAAAAAACAAAAAAAAAACAGCATACCCGCAGTGTAATCAGTCTTCTGAATGTATTGTTAGAAATTTTTTTTAGGGGGAACCGCCACTTTAATGCAGTCCTCCTCCACTTACGTCATCCTTTGATTTTGCTTTTAAATGTCCTTATTTCTTCTGAGAAATGCTCACTTCCTGTTCTTCTGTCTGTAACTACACACCGTAATGCAAAGGTTTTCTTCCTGGTGTGGAGAAAGCCTCTTGAGGGGGGAGGGGGCGAGCAGGAGTGTCAGGACACCCACTAACTGTCAAGGAAGCATGAATAAGACGTACAAAACAGATAAATGAATAAGAAGATTTTATTGGAAACCAAACAGCAAGGTCAAAGTCCACACTGACGGTCGGAACAGCCAGAAGAGTAGTCCAACGGTGCCAGGGTCGATAGCCAGGGATGAGAGTCAGCCAAGCCGGAGTCTGTAGCCAGAGACGGGGTGAAACGAAGCCGGGGATCAGGAACCAGAAGGAACGTCCGTAGCCGGGTCGGTGTCCAGGAGCAGGCAGCACGATCACAGAAGGGGTGTCAGACAAAAGGCCCAAGCGAGGATATGCTGCAGCTGCCGTCATATATATATATATATATATATATATATAGATATGCTGAGCAGCCAGCTCCTCCCAGTGGGAAGGAGGAGCCGCAGGGTGTGACAGGTTACAAGAACCCCATGAAGCAAGATGGCTGCTAGCACAGGTCAGTGATGAGAAGCCTGCAAAGAGGTAAGACCATGACAGTACCTCCCCCTCAAGGGCCCCTCCTCCGCGGCGCAAAATATGGCTTCTGGGGAAAGTGCGCGTGGAAGGCTCGGAGGAGGACAGGAGCTTAGACATCTGCGGAAGGAACCCAGGAACGCTCCTCTGGACCATACCCACGCCAGTGGACCAAGAACTGCAACCGGCCACGGACCAAGCGTGAGTCCAGGATATCGCTCACCTCGTATTCTTCATGATCGCCCACCTGGACAGGACGAGGCAGAGGAACCAAGGTGGTGAAACGATTGCATATTAGTGGTTTCAACAGGGAAACGTGAAACACATTGGAAACCCGCATACCAGGTGGAAGCGCAAGAGCATAGGCAACCGGGTTCACCCTGCGGAGCACACGGAAGGGACCAACAAAGCGAGGAGCAAGCTTAGGAGTGGGCACTCGGAGGTTGAGATTGCGAGTGGACAACCATACACGATCTCCGACCTGGTAGGAAGGAGCAGGCAACTGGAGCTTCTGGCGCTGCGCAGAGACCCTAAGGGACCTCTGGATCTGTACCCATGAAGCACGTAGGGCAGAAAGGTGGTTCTCCACAGCCGGAACATCTTGGGGAGAGAATGACTCTGGTAATACCGCAGGTTGGAACCCATAATTGGCCATGAATGGAGACATCCCAGAGGAAGAGTTAACCGCCGTGTTCCTGGCAAACTCAGCCCATGGCAGAAGGTCAACCCAATTGTCCTGATGATCGGAGACATGGCAACGAAGAAATTGCTCCAGGGCTTGATTGGATCGCTCTGCGGCCCCATTGGACTGAGGGTGGTAAGCCGAAGAGAAGGAGAGTCGAATACCCAACTGAGAGCAAAAGGCACGCCAGAACCTGGACACAAACTGACTCCCTCGATCCGAAACTATCTCTTTAGGCAAACCGTGCAACCGGAAGACCTCCCTGGCGAAAACCGTGGCCAACTCCTGTGCAGTGGGCAACTTCTTGAATGGAACACAGTAGCACATTTTGGAGAACCGACCGTATGGCCTCGGGACACAGGAAGGTCCACAATGAAGTCCATCCCAGGTGTGACCATGGGCGCTCCCCATTGGTAATGGGTTGTAGAAGTCCCAACGGAAGATGCCGAGGGGATTTTTTCTGGGCACAAACAGAGCATGCCGCTACATATGTGGCAATGTTGGACTGTAGAGAAGGCCACCAGAACAAGCGTGAGACAGCCCAGGACAGCTGATTCTTTTCAGGATGCCCCGCTGTCTTGGAGTTATGGTAGGTTCGCAACAGCCGGGTGCGCAACTCCTCAGGCACGAAGCACCTACCATTGGGTCTTCCAGAGGGAGCACCAGATTGAGCCGCCAGAATCTGCTCTCCAAGGGGAGAGGTCAAGCTAGTGCGGATGGCCGCCAGGATCTGATTTGGAGGTATGACCGAAGTCGGTATCGAATCCTCTTTGGACAGCTCGGAGTATTGACGTGATAGGGCATCCGCCCTGACGTTCTTGGAACCGGGTAAGTAGGAGACCACGTAATTAAAGCGTGACGAGAACAGAGCCCATCTAGCCTGACGGGGTGTCAATCTCTTGGCCTCCGAAAGGTACGTCAGATTCTTGTGGTCCGTCAGGATGAGAACCAGAACCACAGAACCCTCGAGCTAGTGCCTCCATTATTTGAGAGCCTGCACGATAGCTAACAGCTCTCTGTCACCAATCCGGTAGTTGCATTCCGCGGGAGACAGTTTCCTGGAGTAGAACCCACAGGGAAGCAGAGGTCCCTCTGGTGTCCGACGCTGAGACAGAAGGGCGCCTACTCCCGTCTCTGACGCATCCACCTCAAGGACGAAGGGATGAGACCATATTGGAGCCAAAGCAAAGGCTGATTTTAGAGCCTCAAAAGCCAGGATGGCCTCGGCCGGCCAATCATGGGAATTACTGCCCTTCCTGGTCAGATCCGTGAGAGGCTTGGCCAGCATGGAGAAGTCCCTGATGAACTTCCGATAATAATTGGCGAAGCCCAAAATGCGCTGCAGGGAACGAAGACCAGTGGGCTTTGGCCACTGTAGGACTGCCGAAACCTTCTCAGGGTCCATGGAGAACCCCTCCGTGGAAATGATGTAACCTAAGAAGGTTACCTGGGACCGGTGGAACTGTATCAAAATGCTTTTGCAAAGTCTATGTGGTCTTTTATTAATCTCTCCAGTATCTTCCCAACTATAGAAGTTAAACTAACAGGTCTATAGTTAAAAAGAAAAAGAGTCACTGCTTCAGGTGTATGCTGATAACCTGAGATGGAATATCTCGTAGAGTGCCACCCCCGGCCCGCCTCCATGGAAAAATTGTAAGAAAATAAATGGCTGCACATCCCGGAATTCCGATTTGCCTTTTATTGTTCAAAGTGATAACACCAAAGACACCAACACAAGGTCACGTAGACGCGTTTCACACAAACATCTTGTGCTTAATCATTACGATCATCATCGTAATGATTAAGCACAAAATGTTTGTGTGAAACGCGTCTACGTGACCTTGTGTTGGTGTCTTTGGTGTTATCACTTTGAACAATAAAAAGCAAATCGGAATTCTTGGATGTGCAGCCATTTCTTTTCCTACAACAGGTCTATAGTTACTTGGTAAAGACTTTGTCCTTTTTAAATATAGGCACCACATTGGCCCTGCGCCAACCCAGTGGTACTATTCCCATCATTAATGAGTCCCTAAAAATTAGATACAATTTCTTTGAAACATGTGGCTTTGTACATGTGATTAACAACCACTTTAAGGCAGTTCCATGACTTACAGATGAGCCTTCACTGTGTGCAGTAATAAATGCAGAGTTCCTTTGAAAAGTGATTTGTCCCATGTCCCTACACACTGTAAGTTGTATTGGGAGGGACATGCTGAGTCTGCACCCACTCCACCTAACGTGGACCTCATGCATGCTCTCGCTTTACTCTTTCCCTCCCATACTTCATGACTAGACCATAGATCTCCTTAGCACCAGTCTGCTCACTGTTGTTATAGTAGACAGAATGCTAGGGAGGGAGCCAGAACACCGACCCCCTTGCTACTGGAGGACCTGCCACCTCACCAGGTACCACGCCTAAGGACTGGTTGCTTGTTCCTTTGCTTAGTTACTCATAGCAACTACACTCCTCTTCTGGTCCTTTCTGGGTTAACCTTCTTGTAGTAGTGTTACTTCATACCCTATAGTGCAAATACAGACCCAGATACTTTGAAACACGCCAGAACCAACTTGAACCCCTTTAAAATAACTTCATACCAGGCTCACAACAGTTAACACAACTTTACTGTTAAAATGCAGCATGACAGTACAAAACTAATAACGTTCTTTCCCTAAGCCTAATTAAGAGAGTGTAGTGGCCCAGGCATTCCTCCGTGAGGTGAGAATCCATAATGGCAATGTCCATGGCTCTGATGCTCTCCGTGATTCCTGGTCTATTCATCGCAAAACTTACGCTCACGGGTGAGTCTACAATTCACCAATACCCACGTCATGTTCTCTGGCTCCCTCAATCTTAGCTGTCCCCCTTTTTATATAACTCTTTCCTTAAACTGGGTTTAGCGGCAGATCAGCTTACTATATACACACACATTTTCAACCTGCCTACATACTTTTTAACCACTTTAGCCCCGGGCCTGTTTTTCAGAGTCGGTGTTTACGAGACAAAACCATTTTTTTTTGCTAGAAAATTACTTAAAACCCCCAAACATTATATATTTTTTTTTCTAACACCCTAGAGAATAAAATGGAAGTCATTGCAATACTTTTTGTCACACCGTATTTGCGCAGCGGTCTTACAAGCGCACTTTTTTTGGAAAAAATTCACTTTTTTAAATGAAAAAATAAGACAACAATAAATTTGGCCCAATTTTTTTATATATTGTGAAAGATAATGTTACGCCGAGTAAAATGATACCCAACATGTCACGCTTAAAAATTGCGCCCGCTCGTGGCATGGCGTCAAACTTTTACCCTTAAAAATCTTGATAGGCGACGTTTAAAAAATTCTACAGGTTGCATTTTTTGAGTTACAGAGTAGGCCTAAGGCTAAAATTAATGCTCTCGCTCTAACGATCGCGGCGATACCTCACTTGTGTGGTTTGAATACCGTTTTCATATGTCGGCGCTACTCGCGTATACGTTCGCTTCTACGCGCGAGCTCGTCGGGACGGGGCGCTTTAAAAAAATTTTTTTTTGCTTTTCGCATTTATTTTTATTTATTTTTGAATTTTTAACACTGAAAAAAAAAAAAAATAATTATCACTTTTATTCCTATTACAAGGAATGTAAACATCCCTTGTAATAGAAAAAAGCATGACAGGTCCTCTTAAATATGAGATCTGGGGTCAAAAAGACCTCAGATCTCATATTTGGGCTTAAATGCAAAAAAAATTAAAAAATTTGGAAATGTCATTTTTTCAAATGACCAAAAAAAAAAATGTTTCTTTAAGACGCTGGGCGGGACTGACGTTTTGGTCGCGATCTCCTCCGCCGCTACCGACGGCTCCGGTAAGTGGCGGAGGGCGCGGGACAGCGGCGGGAGGGGGGGCCCCTCTCCCGCCACCGATAACGGCGATCTCGCGGCGAATTCGCCGCGGAGACCGCCATTATCGTTAACACGGCCGCCCACAGAAGAGATGAATATCTCGATTGTGGCAGCAGCTGCTGCCGTTACCGAGATATTCATCTCTAAAGTGAGGACGTATAATGGCGGTGGGCGGTCGGCAAGTAGTTAACAGAAGTATGTGGCACAACAGACACATATCAGGAATATGAAATGTTGGTGTAATGCAAAAAAATACTGTCACTATGATTTTTTTTCCTAGTAATAACTTTGACAACAAGTCCCATTTTTACTAGCTAGGCTTGTAAGCCGACACAGTATACATTCTTAACTGCTGGGTCTGCTCTTCCACAGCAGCACTGTTGCTAGAGAAGAGGTTGAGAGGTTTATATGGTTTCCTGGGTCACTGGGGAAGCTGTCCTACTGGATGCTGCCTCCCCATGTGGCTTGAGTGGCCATCTCAAGTTGGGCAGAGCCTACTTAGGGAACTGGCTTTGGCTTGTATTTTGCATGTTGGCAATGTAGGGACAGGTACTTCGTCTATTAGGGACAGTAAGGGCTAATTCACACTTGCTTCAAAACATGGCTTTGGACACGCTTTGTTAAAGCTCTCTGAACGCCAGTCAAAGCTCCTGTCACTAAATAAAATGGTTAGCTTACAGTCCTGTTTACACCTTGCTTTTTCTTGGTGCTTCGATGAGGCTTTGGTGGAGCTTCAATGGGGCTTTGATGAGCCTTTGGTGGGGCCTTAATGGGGCTTCTGTGTGTGTTCAAGCAAGTTTTGCCATAGTCTTCTATGGAGGCTTTGAAGCACCACTAAAGCTACATGAGGTATAATTTTTGAAGTGAAGCCGAAGCAAAGCAAAAGCAACGTGTAAACAGTACCCACCAAAGCCCCATTGAAGCTCCACCAAAGCCTCATCAAAGCCCCACCAAAGCCTCATTGAAGCTCCACTGAAGCCTCATCGAAACACCAAGCAAAAGCAAGGTGTAAACAGGACTGTAAGCTAACCATTTTATTTAGTGACAGGAGCTTTGACTAGCGTTCAGAGAGCTTTAACAAAGCATGTCTGAAGCCTTGTTTTGAAGCAAGTGTAAACTAGCCATGAAAGTGTGTTGAAGCGGAAGTAAGTGTAAATGAGCCCTAACAACGGTAGGGAGAGGTTCCTGATGAGGAGAGAAAGCGTAAGGGTTGCTGCTCTTCCGGCCGCCTTCTCGACTGGGTACTAGATGGCCAGGCCGCATTCTGCCCCTTTCCACAGACGCTATCAGTCTGGCAGCTGGCTGGAAAACGCTACATTCACGTAGCAGGAAACTGTGAGTGCACCCAAGTGGGCAGTCTCCCGCCAGGTTTGTTGTTGCAATTAGGGTTGCCACCTCATCCCTTTAAATCTGAACACGTGTTAATTATACAGGTTCTGAGGCTAATTTAATGCAGATAAGATACTAAGTGAGTTTATCTACCACCTTAATCAGCCACATAACCCTGTGTGTTCGTGTTTAAAGGGATGAGGTGGCAACCCTAGTTGCAATACAAGTTTATTTTACTCTTCTTTAATTTTCCATAAACACTCAGTATACTATAAGACAATACTTGGGGAAATAAAAAGGGCAGACTAAATTAAATCCAGCCACAACAGAAGGCAAAGCGCTGCAACAGTTACAACCAATTCAACTGGACTGGAAAACAGCTCAACTAGCAGGATTTAAATACTGGAACTTTCTGTTCGTTTCCACCAGAGTTCGTTACAATAAAGTTTTTGAATTCAAACAGGACGTGTGCAGAGCCCGCAGATTCGTCAACCAGTAAATTCGTTTAATTTTCCCCGTACAGCTAAGTCGCTTTCAATAAACGGACCTCCAGCCGACACTTTAAAAATCCCCCTAGTAATTGACGTGAGGTGAACCGGCATTTCTAGCTCGGCCTTCACCGGCTCGCATACGGAAGCGGCGGTGACGTGTCGAATCCGCGGCGGCGGACGAACAGACTAGGGAGGGGTTTGAGGGCGGGGTGTCCACTCGCTGTTTACGACACTGTAATCTGCTGTGGTTCAGGCAGGATCTGCGAGAAGTGGCAGAGATGGCGAGGCTGGTCGCGGTTTGCAGGGACGGAGAGGAGGAATTTCCCTTCGATACCAGGCAAATTCCCTTGTATATCGACGACACGCTGACGGTGAGTGAGAAACGAGCGGCCGCGCGGCGTCTGGCTGCACACATGAGGGGAAGGCCACACAAGCCATGGGCTCTCCGAGCAGAGGACAGGTCGTCAGACGAGGAGCGGAGGCCTCGTACTGGCCAACGGCCTTGCGTGCGCCTCAGGCGGCCTCGTGAGGGAGCAGAGCCGGCTGGGCCATGACTAGGCCTCTCCCTGTCAACTCTCCCTGAACCACAGCTGACATATGTATTGTACCGTCTGCCCCGGAGACGGCGCTTAGTTTTACTGCTGCCATTTTTAATATTCCTCCATCTTTATTTTTTGTTTCTGCAAATACGTACAGCTGTAATTTCTTGATTTTCTGTATTGTTAAACCCAATCACCAGAACCCCACTGAAGCATTACAGCAAGAGTGTGTCTGCCTCTCTCTCCCTCCATGTTGTAATATGCTAGTATGCATTGCATACTAGCACATTATTGCACACTTACCTTTCCAACAAAGCCCCCCTTGGTGTGTTGTCACCGCTGCAGCCACTTTCAACATTAGGCTTCCTTCCGGGTCCCTGCTCTCTGGCCGTGCATGGTAGTCATGATTGTAGTACGGCGCTTTCATCAGCGTGCCGCCGATGCCGTGCGCATGCACCACCTAAAGCGGAGCTCCACCCTAAAGTGGAAGTTCTGCTCATCGGAACCCTCCCCCCTCTGGTGTCACTTTTGACACCTTTTCAGGGGGGTGCAGATACCTGTCAAAGACAGGTATTTGCACCCGCTTCCGGGAGTCCTCTCTGCGGGGCGTCTGCGGCTCCCAAAACACAACGGGGACCAGTGAGGACGATGCTGCGCGACTCGCGCATGCGCCGTAGGGAATCAATCAGTGAAGCCGGAGCGCTTCACTTCCTGATTCCCTCACCGAGGATGGCGGTGGAGGCAGCAGATAGACAAGCGATTGCTCGTCTTCTGCTGCAGATGTCGCTGGACTCCAGAACGGGTGAATGTCCTAATATTAAAACTCAGCAGCTGCAGTATTTGTAGCTGCTGGCTTTTAATAATTTTTACAGCGGAGCTTCGCTTTAATTCACTAGATGCTGCCGCTGTGAAGCCTAAAAACTGCCGGGATCCCTCTTGGTGCAAATTTTTTTTTGTAAACCCTCGTGTTTTTTTCCACCTTGATGTAATGCATCCTATGCATTAAGGTGAAAAAACACGTTGCCGTCACAGCCCCCCCCCCCCCCCCCCCCCCGTTTTACTTGCCTGAGCCCTGTATTTTCCTCGGTGGGGACGTGCCGTCCCTGTCTCCAAGGGGTCCGGCTGGATAGATTGATAGCAGCGCAGCCATTGGCTCCTGCTGCTGTCAATCAAATCCAATGGTGTGGGCCGAGTTATACATTCGGTGGCTATAAACTCCAAATGAATGACTCGGGAGCGTGCCCACAAGGTAACCCCCCCGGGAGGGGGCGCTTCTCCCAGGGGGGTATCTAATGTGGGGAGGAGCTGTGACCCCCCCAGAAGAGGATGTTCGGGGCCACTTTGTGAAAAACGAGCTGCACAGTGGAGGTAAGTATGTTTTTTTTATTTTAAAAAAAAAACCCTTTACAGACATTTCCACGCTCAACTTGCCAACCAGCCTGCATCCAACCGAATAGACCGGTCGAGCAGTATGTGTCAAAGACAGTGGTTTAGTTGCACATGTTTGCGAATACATGTGTAAGCCACAGAGCCCCGGCAAGGCACCCTATTTTCTGTGAACCTAAACTCTAGTGAATCGGGGATAGGCAACCCTAGACCCCTTTCACCCTGGGGTGTTTTTCAGACGCTTTAGCGTTAAAAAAAAAAAAAAAAAATCACCTGAAAGAAGCCTCATCTGCAATCCCAATGTGAAAGTCCAAGTGCTTTCACACTAAGGCCTAATTCACACGAGGCAGACTTCATTTCTACGGAGTCCGCCAGCTCAGCGGGAGATCAGTCTGCAGATCTCCGCTGAGCCGACGAATAACAAGCTCCTCTCTGCTCACTGAGCGGGGAGGGGCTTATCGGGCACCGCTGTCTCCTATGGAGCGATCTGATGAAAACGGACAGTATGTCCGTTTTCATCAGATCTTATCTGATCCGCCATGCCCCCATACTTCTGTTTTTAGCGGATAGGGTCAGATGTCAGCGGACATGTCTATGCTGACATCTGATGCTCCATAGGGCTGCATGGAGCGGCCGTTTAGGTCCGCCGTCAAAACTGACAGGCGGACCCGAACGATCCGTCCGTGTGAATGAGGCCTAATGGGGCTGCGCTGGCAGGACGTAAAAAAAAAAGTGAATACATCGCTCCAAAGCACCCCTTCCATTGAGGCACTGAAAAATGCCTCAGTGTAAAAGGGGTCTTAGCGGAGCTTTACCAGTGTTTTTCAGGCGCTGGCAATGTGAAAGGGCTCTGAAAGCACTCAGGCTTTCACATTGGGATTGCCGATGAGGCTTCTTTCAGGCGCTTTACAGGCACTTTTTTTTTTTTTAAATGCCAAAGCGCCTGATGAACGCCCCAGTGTGAAAGGGGTCCTATAGAGGTGGAGATCTTACTTGAACAATATGGGAGAAGTCAAAGATCGGTGTCACTTCCTCACACCTGATTTAAAGCGGAAGTAAACCCATCCACAAAACCGTTTCATTTCTGGCACGTGCCGGAAAAAAGGATGAGCTCAGGCGTGTGCAGAACCTGCCAGGAAGTCGGCGTTGCACTAATTGCAGGCATCGAGACATTTTTCCCGATCCGTGGCTGTAGAGATTGGGAAATGTCTCTCTGCCTGTGATTAGCACAGTGCTGACTTCTTGGTGGGCTCTGCACGTGTGGGATTCGAACACGCAGGATGAGCTCATCCTTAGCTGGAAATGTAACACTCCCATTGGTTGTACTCTCTACCAAACTGTCAAATCATCCAATGACTGATCACATGTGCAGCATCATGGCAGTTGTAGATTTAAGAGGCAAAGATGTCACCTTCTTTGGCTGAAACCGATGGGGGATTTACTTACTTTAAAACTCTAACTGCTGTACTACTGTGTTGCAATCACGTGCATTGCACGGCAACCATGGGTTTAAATCAGGTGGCAACATATCACCACCTGTCAAACACACTGGGATCGCTTTTTTGAGGAGCAGCAGCAGCAATGCCTGCTCTACTTGTGAATGAGCTGCTTTCAGAAAGTGCACCAAACCTGCAGGATATAATAGAAGTCTATGGCTAAATGCAGGAAAGCTGCAAGTACACTGCAACCACAGTGGGGGTAAACTGCAGCACATCAGTATGAAAGCAGTCCAATACTTTTATGCCCAGTGTATTGCTTCATGCTGACCTGAAGATCTTTTTATTCCTACTGCTGGAATCATTCTGGTGACCGCTACCTGGGATAAGAGGTGGAGTGCAGTTGGTATCACTTTGCATGAGACAGGAGCCAGCACTACAGAGGAGGCATCAGCTTATACGGCTCTTGCCTCCTACTACAGCTCCAACTTTACAAGTAGTGCCTCTGCTTTGCACTCAGTTTGATGCTCTGGAATGGTAGGTCAGCAAGCCTGGATCGCAATCTTCCAGCCACCCGTCCGCGATCTACAGGTTGCTGACCCCCCGCTCAAGTTTTGTGAGTCTCCAACAATGGAACTGCGTACATTTAGATAAACCAGAAGGGAGCCCACCCTTAAAGGCACTGGGGCACACTGAACACCCAGCCCATTGCACCATAGCACCAAAAGTGTCAGTGCGTTGCCTAAATGCATGTGCTTCCATTGTTCGAGGTCCACAGAAAATGGGCTGCCTTGCCGGGGCTCTGTAGCTTAGACATGTATGTGCAAATGTGTGCAACTAAACCCCCTGCCTTTGACGCATACTGTTTGACAGGTCAATTTGGTTGGTTACAGGCTGGTCAGTAAGTTGAGCGTGGAAATGTCTTTGTTATAATTATGTGTTGCCTTTCCAATGCTCCTTGCTGCAGTGACCAGTTGCAGGTGGGGGGACAGTAAAAACTTTTAACACTGGACCCTCTCCCCATCCCCCCTGTTCCTGCTGACCTTGAGTGCTGCGATCTTCCACTGACACATAGCCGCTTTACCAGTCCTTGAATATGAAATCCCTGTGGCTCAATCACCTAAAGGTACCTTTAAGGAGGCATTCTAATTGGTTGGCCCCATCACATGGATGGCACCAACCAATCAGAACCCATCCAGCCAGCAGGGGGAGTAGAGGAGAAAAATCCCTGGACCATTAAACCTCTTATACGATGTGTCAAAGCACGAGATCATGCCACTCGAGGTTAGCGGGCCCGGGTGGGGGGTGAATGGGTTGAGGGTCCGGTGTAAGTTTACCTTACAGATTTTCTCTAAAGGTGAACTTGCACTTTAAAAACACACATACTAGTGGTGCGTCAATGCTAAGCATTTGCGTTAGTACCTTTGTGGTGCGATTCAAGCCCATACAACATGAATGGGCTCAAATCGCACAGCAAAGAATTGTATGTGATTTGAACAAGAATGTGGAGCGATTCCTCTCTGAATTGCATGCGTTTCCTGCACAATTTGGAGAGGAAGATTGCATTTCTAGTCAATTTGCATGCAATTCTTTGCAGTGCGTTTGAGCCCAAGAATGGGCTCCAATCCCACCACACAGTATCCATAATTGGTATCAGCAAAAACATGAGCACAAGTATCGGTACTTGCTCCTAAAAAAACAATATCGGTGCAGCCCTAACTTATACAGTATAGCAGAAATGCATAAATTCCATCAACCTGAATAGAAAGGCCTGATTTACCCTATAAGAGGATAAGGAACAGAGATGCCTTAAATCAGTTGGGTAAATTCTGCCAATCATTAATGTAGTCTAGGTGTGCTTGTCCAAATCCAGAAAGAAGCTAGGCCTTTCTATTTAGGTTGATGGCCTTATGGCTTTTAGCTATACTGCGTATGTGTTTTAATGCTTCTGTAATAAGCAAGTGATTTTTATCATCCAAGCGGTGGAAAGTCATTTAGAACAGCTTACTGAACACCTTACTGAGGAGGAACAGGAAGTGAGAAATTCAGACAAAGAAAAAAAGCATTTAGAAGGGAAATGGAAGGAAAGGGTAAGTGAACCAACAATGCTCTAGCTTAAAGTAACCTATTTAGAAAATAAAAAACAAACCTTTACAACCCCTTTAAGAAAAATAAGGGCTGGTAAATATGTTCCTGACCTGCTCTTCATCCTGAAAGCAGCCAGTGGGAGGGGGGTGGGGGGGACCTGTCAGATCTGCAGGGGGTGATCGGAAGGTCGGGGGTGTACATAGGAGCAGGATCACAGCAAGAGGTAGAGAGGGACCACATGTAGAGTAACCAATTCCCTCCTGCAAGGCTACAGGAGGAAAATGGAGATAAATTCCTAATGTTGCCACCTCTCCTATCCAGGTGTAAGTTACAAGACTTGTGGTTGGTGAGTTGTCACCCTGTCACATTCACTTCTAGTGGAGACTGAAAGTGGCAGCGCTGACTCCCTTTGTGCAGGTATGGTCCACTGTCACTTTTAGGAAGTCATTGCAGATGTGATTGGTACCATCCTGCATGAAGCCTGGAATGGATGGTTCATTGAATTGGCTTGGAACTGCTTTATTGCACAACAATAATCTGCACTTTGGCAATATTTTCCTGGTCGCGCCCCTGGTTCTTCCCATCAAGATGGGTCTAACACTGCGCATTGGAGGTTATGGCCAAGCAATACAGCAGCGCCACACTCAATCCTGTAAAGATGGGGATACATTTGACGTACCTCCCATCCTCGCTTTTATGCAGGATGGTGCCAATCAAGCAGAATACGATTTCTTGGCAAAACTTTGCAGGCACAGTAGCTGCCTTAAAGGAGTTGTGAAGTCAGAATTTTTTTTTTTTTATCGTTAAGTGGTTGTAAACGCTGGAAAAAAACAAGTAGAAACCTGCAAGACAAAGGCATAATGAGCTAGCACTGCATACTAGCTCATGAAATGCATACCTTAGATCGAAGCTGTTGCAGCGGTCCCTGTACAACGCTGTGACTGACATTTCTCCCGAAGTTATTTCCGGGTTCGCGGGCTCCAGCTGTGATTGGCCATAGCCGCAATGACATCACTTCTGTGTATGCACACGGGAGCTGCCAGCCACGGCTACTGAAGAAACGGCACGAGTGGTTTAGGAGATATTCACGGTACATACAGGTATGTCTTTTAGGCTTACCTGTAGGTGAAAGTGGTGTAACAGAGTTTACAACCACTTTAATGCATTCTATGCATTTAAAGTGTTTGTAGAAGTTTGTTGTCTTCTGGGGTCCCCGGGCAGCTTTCCCCCCACAACAGATCTCTCCCTGGGAGAAGCGATCTCCTTCCTGGGGGGAGTTACCTTGCGGGCATGCTCCCGATTCCATCATTCGGCGTTCATAGCCGCCGAATGCAGGACTCAGCGCCAGTGTCATTGGATTTGATTGACAGCAGCGGAAAACAATGTCTGGCATGTTAAATGAGTGGCCTCCCCGACCATGTCCTTTTTGATTTAAAGTATACATTTACCTTTCATATCTTATTGCACACATTGTCATATATATTATATAAGGACTGGCCTCATGCTTTGACAGCTAGCGGGGGATCTTCTCCCACCTGATACCCATAACAATAAAAAAAAGTGAAGTTTTGCCCAGCTGCGTCACTTATTCAGTGTTTTGTGAATAGAAAACTGCAAGTCCTGACAGCCTTGGCGGCTGTCGGCTTGTAGTGCTCAATGAATTGCCACGGCGTCTTGGTAGTTCATTGATTCTTCCTGTCAGTGCTTATCGGCTTGCCCATACGAGAAAACAGATACACTGACAGGTCTGCAGGAGACCTGCATGGCATCAGAGATATGCTGGTGCAATGCTTTGCAAGCTCCTGCAAAAAAATAATGCATTTTTTTATTTATTTTTTTATTTTATTTTACCTAAAAAAAAAAAAGTGCATTTATTTTTTGTGAAAAGGTTAACTTCTCCTTTAATACTGCGTAAGTTTCATCTTTGGTTTAGGAGTTGCAGATAATATATATATATATTCCCTCCCTAAGTGGATGCAACATCTGTCCCCTGCCACCTCTGCACTGAGGAGTGATCAAACATCACCAATGGCTCGGTTCTCACAGATCTCTGTGTGGAGAGCTGCTGACTGTCAAACTGCAACTCTCCTCTCTGCTCCTCCTCACTCACTGGAGCGCTGAGCTGTGGAGGGGTAGGGAGTGGCCGTCTTAGGCTCTCAGCAGCCCCCTAAGAGGATGAGACAGGCATCAGTCGAGGCACCTGGTAGATCCAGACTTCATTGTTGGGATGACGGGGTGAGATGATCTGTAAATTATGCAGTGTCAAATTAACAGACATAATATACCTTCTGGATCCACTGCCTGCCCCACACATGGTCTGATGTAAATTGGAATGAATCGTATGACTGACATACCAGAAAGTATGGGCTGTTTGATTACAAATTTCCAACGGGGAGTAGAAAAAGCCAGATTCTCTCTCATACCATAACAAAATTGTGATGCATGAAATCAAGACTGGTGTACAGCTGTATTTTTGGGGGCTTCACATAAGCCAGAATTTGCAGCTGACAATAAAAAAATCCTAAACGTATAAGGGCCCTGGCCTTTTAAAGGGACGGTTTGCATTTCTGAAAAAACTCATTTGTGAACCTAGCCCTAAAGTGTATATCCAGGTAAACGGTGGAAAAATTTGGTCACCACTTGTTATCAGTGGCACATCCAAATGAACATGGCATGAGACACAAATAAGTTTTTAAGCTTTAAGCTGGATACACACTATACAACTTTTGTCTGTTTCTTTTAGATTTACATTCAATTACTGTATGTAGTGCAAGGGACTGCCTGATTGGATAAAAAGTGTTTAGGTTTGATCTCATATTATATATTTTTGGTAAATCTAAAGGTAAAAATCTAAAGGAAACTGTATAGTGTGTCTCCAGCTTAAAAATGTATTTTTGTCTCATGCCAGGTCCATTTGGATGTGCCACTGATAACAAGTGGTAGCCCAAATTTTCCCCAATTTTACCTTGATATACACTTTAAGGCTAGATTCACACCTATGAGGTTTTTTTTCCAGTTTTGCAGAAATGCACTACAGTCCAATTAACATTATTTCCAATGGGTCATAGTCACATCTGTGCTTTCAACTGGTACATTTTTGGAAAGGCAGTGCCTTTATTTTATTTGTTTATGCAATGTGTTGTGGTTTTGCTTTCATGGACTTTAATGGAAACGGGGAAAATGCATCAAAAAGGCAGTGCATGCATCGTACACTTTTGCTGGTGGTTTCCCCTGAATAACAGACGCCTCCCAAAAAAAACGCAAAATGCACTGGGGAAACGCATCAACACATAAAAAAATAAATACAATTAAAAACAATAGCTTAGTCTTGCACACTGACCAACCCTGCAGGACAAAGGGATAATGAGCTTAGTATGCTAAAACTAAAATGCCATTTTAGTCGAGACTAAAACTAAATTTGACTTCAAAATTAACACTGGTCTGTAGTGCATGTTCATACCTCAATGCCATAAATAATAACATATTAGATTTTTCACTCCAGCAGTATATAAGGAGGTTGGAAATTGTAGAGAAATGTTAACTAATGCATTACGATTTAATTACACCCTTTAGATTTTAGACGACTAAAATGTACTGGAAATTTTAGTTGACTAAAACGTAGGACATTTTTAGTCAAATAAAATATACTGGAGATTTAGTCGACTAAAACGATTGCAGAAGGCTAAAATGGGACTAAAACTAAAATGCCATTTTAGTCCTAAGACTAAAACGAAATTTGCTGCCAAAATTAACACTGCATCTCAATAACCATTTTTAAATTTTTTGTGTTTTATATGTTTGTTTTTTGTTTCCCTCCAGATGGTGATGGAGTTCTCCGACAATATGCTGCAACTTGATAAACAGCAGAGTGACACCTTGCAGCTTAAGCAGTTTGTCCAGGTATGGAAAATATATAAACTTTCAGGGCTGGGGACCGCAAGCATGAAATATAAACAAAGCATATTCCTCTATAGTGTGCTTGTCTCAATCCACAAGACCGAGTGTCATTTCTGTCCGCAGCCTCATTCCTCTGTTATAAGCGTGAACCACTTTTGACAAATTTTACTGACGGCAAGAGAAAAATGGTGACAGTGGAGGGACCTCCAGCAGATTGACAGCCTCAATGCTGTTGTGTGGGGGGGGGGGACTAACCTCCCATCTGATTGTGTCATAATTGCAGGGCTAGCACTACCTGGCAGAGCTAGTGGCATGACCATCTTTTTTTTTTTTTTTTTTTTTTTTATTATATACTAGGTCTAAGACTAGGAGCTGTTAACTTTCTGAAACTGATTTCTCTGATCTTTCATTTCTTCTATAACCAGGGCGCCTTAGGAAAAGCACACTTTTTTTTTTTTTTATCTGTCGATTATTTATCAGCAGTAAGAGGATTAGGGCTGAAACAACTAATCAATTAATCGATTATGAAATCGATTAAAATTTTCATAATCAATCGGCCAGTAACATAATGGGGTTAAAAAAAAACTAATTGTCCCTTTTATGTTATAGTACAAAAAGAGCAAATCGCTACTGTAAATATTACTTTCACTGTCCCACAGTAAAAAATGAATGAGTAGCGATTATTTGCTTTTTTTTTTTTAAAAACATTTTTTTTTTTTTTTTTTTTTTGTACTAATTTTAGTTTTTTAAACCCCATTATGTTACTAAACATCTCAGGCCTGGGGTCACACCTGTGTTTTTACATGTTTTCCTATGGGACACATTCACATCCATGATTTTTTCCAGCTGCTGCCTATTTGGAGGGCAAGGACTTTTTATAATGCAAAATGGTGCTATTTTGTTTTTTTTGGTTCAATATACTTCAATGGAGAAGCTGCAGAAAATCATGTAATGTGTTTTTGTGGCAATTTGTGTTTTTTTAATCTGCCCAACAACAAATTGGCCTAAAAAATATGCAAATTGCCGCAAAATTCCTTTTTTTTTTTTTTTTTTTTTCACGTTATTAACCGATTAATCGGCCAACTAACCGATTTATGAAAATAATCGTTAGTTGCAGCCCTAAAGAGGATAGGTGTGCATATAGTCAGTCTATTTTGACCCTATATTTAGTACAGACCATTCTTGGACGTGGACCTGACCTTCAAGGCGTTATTTCCTTTTAGAGGGCAGAGCCACTGTTTAGTGTGCTGTCATTAAAGAAAGGAGGGAAAATGATAGCGTACACTGTAAGATCCTTCATGTGCTACATTAATATTTTGTACAATTTAACATGTTTCTATTGTGCCCAGTTTTGAATTTGAATGCCCCACATGGTCTGTATATAAATTAATGTTGTAAAGTAGAACTGAAAGTACTCCTAGAAACAGCTTCTATACCTAATCCTCTGGCAGAAAAATACTTTTTAACTGGCAGTATAAATGCTCCTATTTAGTATGCGGGTAGCTTTCCTTTTTGGCTGCAGAGAAGGGGCGGTGTGATGTGCATTTTGGTTTGCTAACTTTTAGGGCCAGTTGACGCCAGACGCAGTTCCGTACAGTTTTGTGTGCATTTTTTTCTGCACAAAATGCATGCACAGTATTTTCCATGTATTTTATTGGCTCTAGTTCACACCATGCACTCAGTTTCCGGTGCAGAAACTGACCGAAAACTGACTGCATCGTGTCAGCTAGAGCCATTGGATTACATTGAAAACACTGTGAATGCTTTTTGTGCAGAAAAAAAGCACACGAAACTGCGTCTGGTGTGAACTGACACTGGTGTTAACAATCACTGAACAGCAGCGCAGTCCCATTGTGTCAGTGCATTGACATGCAGTGCCTACCAGTGTGCTGCAGTAAACATGCTGCATTTTACTGGAGATTGTTGCCGTGTGAGCAGGACATATAGAAAACAATTGCTTTCTATGTGTGGCGTTCATCCAGTTCCCGTGTGTGTGTGTGTGTGTGTGTGTGTGACTGTGACTGAGCCCTGAAACTGATGCCTTAATTGTGTATCACTCCTTATGTTCATTGTTTTATTTGAGTAGCAGCAGAAAACTGTTGTAAGATTTTTTTTATTTTTTTTCTTGTTGCAGCGCCACGGCATGCTGAGCGAGCAAGAGCTGAGTATTGCCATGATGGTAACCTCACGAGAAGTTTTCAATGCACTTTCCCAGCTTGTCCCATGTGTTGGTTGTCGAAGGAGTGTGGAACGCCTTTTCACTCAGCTTGTGGAGTCTGGAAACCCTGCTCTGGACCCTCTCTCAGTGGGTGCAAAGGGTGTGCTAACTCTTTCACACAGTTGTATGACTGATGCCACAAAGCTGTACTCGCTGTTTTATGTGCGGGGGTGAGTAGTTCGTTCTTCATTGTCGTAAAAATAAATGAACTTTTACAACTCATTCCCCCCCCCCCCCCCACCTTTTGGTGATGAGTATATAAATGTTTTGCTGGTAGGTTGCTTTGACGAGCCTTTTTCTGGCTAACCTAATTAGATTCCCACATATTTTGGTAAGCATGCATTGCACAGAGCAGTCGAGTATAACATGTTTGTGTGTTGTGTTTTTTGTTTTTGTTTTAAAAACCTTTTTACTGTGTGCCTGCTGTAAATTAAGTGTCTTGGTTCAAAAACTGCACGGGCCTAGCTTCTAAAATATTAGTGTGCCGTTGACAAAAAGTAATCTTGGAGAAGTAACATTTTGACCATCATTGTCTGTCTGTTTTTTAGGACTAAACTGAGCAATATGATTGAAGCGATTCCAAAAAGCAAGAAGAATAAAAGATGTCAGCTTCATTCACTAGATACACACAAGCCAAAGCCGTTGGGGTAAGTTTTGTTGGGCTTGCCTTTTTAGTGAGATTATGCTGCTGTCCAAGAGAATGTTGGTAATCTATTTGTAATATTTTCTGACTAAAAGTTGAACTCCGTAATTGGCTTATATATATATTTTTTTTTTTTTTTTTTAATAGGAAACCTCTAGAAACGTTAAGTATTTTTCGTTTGGACAGACTGGAAGAGGGATTGGAACACCTGTCAGGTTTTCATTGCTGTCTGTGTCCCTGTTGGGAAAAGTCACCCTCTCTTGTTTACCGTAATCATCGAAAGTGAGAAATTTTGGGTTGTCCCCAGAACATTGATTGGGAGGCAATACCATCTAGTTCTGGTGACAACCATGGATTCCCTAATTTTGGGGGGATTTCCGTTCACTTATTGGCTTTGGGACAGGAAGTGAACAAATCTCTCAAATGGGACACAGATGGCAAGAACAAACCTGGTAGGAGTTCTAACCATCCCTTAGTTCAAAATGGAGAAAACATTTTTTGGTTTTTCTTTTAATTGTACCTTTTTTTTCAAATTCCCCCTTAAAAAAGCACACTTTATCTGAGCATGCCTAGGCACTCATGTGCTTAAAACCTCATGATTCATATATCTAAGTTGAGTGATCGAAGGCACTGCTTCCTCTGGCTGCTAGTCTTCATAGATTTAAAGTGAGTTTATAAGCCCTAAGGGTTATACCATAATGCATTAAGGTAAAAAACTTTTTTTGTGCTGCAGACTCCCACCCTGCCTTCTTTCTTGAGCCCGATCCAGGGACATTCACTAGAGCAGTGGCCATTGGTTCCTGCTGCTGATGCTCAAAAGCTGGGCACAGGAGTGGGGGCAGGGCCGAGTCCTGTCTGTCAATGAACGCAGCAGTGGGACTTAGGAGTGAGCACGCACGGGTACCCCCATGGAAAGCGGATTTTCATGGGGACACCTGCCGAAGAGGTCTGGAGCGCCAGCGGGAACCCCAGAAAAAGAGGATAGGTGTTGCTCTGTGCAAAACCATTGCACAGAGCAGCCAAGTATAACATGTTTGTTTTTTTTAATTAAAAAACAAACAAACATGGGCTTTAACACTTTAAGTGACATTTGGTGATATCGCTACTGTGCTGCTCACTGTTCTTTGCTGAAGGCTCTGACATGAGGAAATCTCTACTAAATGACCACCTCAAGAGACCGTGTGGCATAGGGCATGTTAAGTCTGTAATGGGGGGGTTTGGCAGCTGCTGGAAGACCTTTTTCCCTCTGCTTGCCAATTTATGGGTGCAGCTTCTATCATTCAGTTCATCACCCATTTAATTGTTTTGTACAGTAGGACAGCTTACCATGTAACACTGTAAATTGTAAGCGTACAACAATCCAAAAAGGCTATGCAGTGAAATTTTAATTCTCTTTGTAGGGGAAACTGGATGGATATTTGGGAAGTCATGTCCCAGGAATGTCGTGATGAAGTGGTTTTAATTGATTCAAGCTGTCTTTTGGAAACTTTGGAAAATTACCTACGGAAACACAGGTAATTTCCCCTCGCTTTTGTACTAGCTGATATTGGGGCAATTTGAATATACTGTATTTTGTTGAACTTAAATCCTTTGTTCAATCCTAACATTTTGTTGCATGAGTCCTAAAACTCACTAGTGCTCAAGATTAAGAATCCCGTTCTTTTCAATGGGCCCGTTCACACCTGATTTTGTCTTATGTCATGTGACATTCAAAGTACTCTGCTTTTCAACAGAAGCATGTTTTTTTCCCCAGAAATTTTTATCTGGAACACTAATCTGGTTTTGAAGTTCCCCTGCTGGCTTTTTTAATGAACAGCACTAGAGCTCGTCTTTGGGTAACTTAAAGTGTTACTAAACCCTGGACACTGCATTCGCTATATCTGGTCTCCCACAGAACATGGAAATAAAATTTTATAGTCTGTTAAATTCCTTTTTCTCATCCAGCAAGATATAGCAGTCTTGTGATTTCTATCAGTGCCTGGTTAAAGTTTTCATATTGCACTGAGCTGTCCTATCAGGATGCAGGACCACTGACCCTCTGGATGGTGCTAATTGGCCCTGTACTGATCACATGCACTCTCCCAAGAAGAAAAAACTCTAGCAATACATGCCAAACTCGGCTCGTGCATCCTGACACGATTTACTGTCTTATCCGGACATTTTGGGGCAATGCAAGAAGGGGAGGGTCTGTGCATACAGGATCAAACAGCCTTTACACAATGCAGAGGATTAACCCCTTAGGTTCCACAGTGAGTAAAACATGCATGCTTTACTGCATATACAGTCTGCTTTTTTTTTTTTTTTTTTTTTTATTATTGTGGGTTTAGTAACACTTAACATTTTTACACTTTTTTTTTTTTTTTTTTTTTTTTTTTTTAAATATATCCTTCAAGTAAGGTGTCTCACCATTACATTGCTGCTAGAGCTAGTCATTCTGATTAGTTATCTGGCAGTGTCTTCCTTGGCCTTGCTGTTGGAGTCTGACATGGGAATGGCCTAGGCGTGATCTTCAAGCACTGGGTTTTGTGGGGGGAGCTTTCTAAACTTCTCCATTCTTATAAGCTAGTTGTGGAGTGCTTTCCAGGTCCAGAGCTGGTCTTGGCACTTGCCCCATCTCTGAAGACTTGTTTGAGTTGGTTGAGCACCAAGAGCTACCTCATTTACTTATGTTACTGGGTGCCATTAGTCCTCCGTTTCCACCTTGAGAGAGGTGGGACTTTATATTGATGTCATATGCTGAGTGGTGTGTCATGTACACAGGCTCTGTGGTCCCCTTCCTCATAGTACTGTTTACTTCTGTCACATGTGACTACATTCTCTACCCTTTCAGCTGATGGACTGTACTGTGATTGAGATATTATAGCCCAAATCAACCCAGTTGACTCTGATTTACCATCAAATAACTTTTGTATTCACTTTTTGTATTGTGCATTGCTTAAACTTTTTGAATGTGGAAACCTCTGCTCTAATTTCAAGTGTTTTCGCTCTCCTATATTATCTTCAAAAACTGCATACATTTTTAATTTTCTTGACAGGTTTTGCACAGATTGCAAGAATAAAGTACTCAGAGCATACAACATTTTAATTGGAGAACTGGACTGTAGTAAAGAAAAGGGCTATTGTGCTGCACTGTACGAGGGTCTTCGGTGTTGCCCACATGAACGACACATTCATGTCTGCTGTGAGACGGACTTCATTGCTCATCTCCTGGGTAGAGCTGAGCCAGAATTCGCCGGAGGATATGAGTATGTAACTTGCTAGAGTGCGCTTCCTAGCACTTTGTTTACTTTTTTATTTTATTATAGCCGTTTTTGTTAAAGTGTAAATGTAGGCAGATGTAAAGTTCAGTTATGTATTTTTTAACCACCTCAGCCCTGGAAGATTTTACCCCCTTCCTGACCAGAGCACTTTTTTTACTTTGGCACTGCGTCGCTTTAACTGACAATTGCACGGTCATGCAATGCTTTACCCAAACTTAACTTGCATCCGTTTTTTTTTATTTTGTATGCAAAAAGCAACAATTTAAAAAAAAAAAAAAACTATTTACTTTTTGCTATAATATCTCCAAAAATGTTTAAACAAATTTCATCAGTTTAGGCCAATATATATTCATGTTTCTGGTTTAAAAAAAATGTAATAGGCATATATTGATTGGTTTGCGCAAAAGTTGTAACGTCTACACATTTTGGGAAAGATTTATGGCTTTTTTTTTTTTTTTTTCTCTCGAAATGGCAGACACATCGGACACTTTTGACACATTTTTGGGACCATTGACATTTATACAGCGAATCAGTGTTCTAAAAATGCACTGATTTATTGTGTAAATGTCACTGGCAGGAAAGGAGTTACCACTAGGGGGCGATCAAGGGGATTAACTGTGTTCCCTAGTTAGTGTTTCTAACATATCATTGTTTCTACTTGGTAGGAACAATGTCTCCTCTCCCCTGACAGAACAGGGATTTGTGTGTTTACACGCACAAATCCCAGTGCTGGCGCTCGTGCACAGCGATCGCGGGTAGCTGGCTGAGACCGCCGGCCACGCACATCGGGTCCCCCAGGTGTCTCGCACCCACTAGCGTCTCTTAAAGGGTACAACGTACCCATACAGGGTTTTGCCCAGCAAAGCAATTCTGCCAACGTAAATCGGCGTGAGACGGTCAGCAAGTGGTTAATGTATTTTTATTTTACATTGTGCTTATGTCTTTGAATTGGCCTCCTGCACATAAGAATTCAGGCTGCATGAGGGAGGGGCTGTACTGTAAGTCGGGGTTTACTGTGATTTACAGTGCTGCTCTTCACTATCCAACAATGGTTTCAACCAAACCATAACCTTGACTGCCATGTAGAAACCTTAAATGGCCAGTATATTTGTCATTTAAAGGGGGATGGGGGGAACCTCGATTAGGAAGCGGTCTGAACAGAAGTAAACCACTTTTTGCCTTTCAAAAAAAAAAACTCTTTATACATATGAATTTCAACAATGCATTTAATGGTTTGCCTACTTTTAAAAAGTCTGTACAAAATATTTTTATATATGAAAATCATAAGTTTAACTATTTTGGTTTGTCAGATGTCTTTAATATGTACATTTAAAGCAGGTTAAAGTTTATCTTTTTGTAACCTGTATATAAAGTGCTCAACGTTTACTTATTTCCCCCCCCCCCCCTTTTTATGTTAAGACGAAGGGAAAGGCATGCTAAAACAATAGACATTGCACAAGAAGAAGTCTTGACGTGCCTGGGAATTCATCTCTATGAGCGTTTGCATCGCATCTGGCAGAAATTAAGAGCTGAGGAGCAGACCTGGCAAATGCTGTTTTACCTTGGTGTTGATGCCTTACGCAAAAGTTTTGAGGTAATTTTTTAAGTTTTTGGTAAGATCAAAGCTCTTTGGGTTGGGGTGTGTCATAAATCTTAACTAGAACTACTGCCCAGACCAAGGTGACACCCAATCCCCAGCGCCCACTCCCCCCCCCCCCCCCTCTTCTTTTCCTAACTGTTTCTGTTGTACTTCCCTCTTGTTCTTTCCTTGATTACCCAGTATGACTCAAGGGGAAATGGGAAGGTGTAGCCCTATGTTTTGAGAAGTTTTTCTCTGTATACTCTACAGAACTTGCTGTAAACAAAATATACAATCTGAAGTGATCGCTCAATATGGAAAGACCATTACATATATTAAAACTTAAATTAAAGTCCATATAAACGGTGGATGTGATAAATATATAATCCACCACGTGTCACACGGATCTCTGGACGCAAACAATAAAGTGCTTCTTAAAGTGACGACTTGTATATAACGTGATAGCCCTCCACCGGTAAAGATGCAAGCTTTACCAGAGCATGTGTACTCAAAGAAACATGTATCTCTAAGTCAAACAGTCATGTCTAGAGATGCATGTTTCTTTGAGTCCACATGCTCTGGTAAGCTTGCATCTTTATTGTTTGCGTCCAGAGATCCGTGTGACACATGGGGGGATTACATATTTATTTATCGCATCCAGTTTATATGGACTTATAATTTTAAGTTTTAATATATGTAATGGTCTTTCCAAAGTGAGAGATCACTTCAGATTGTATATTTTGTTTTTGTTCACAGCAAGTGATCACTATTTAAGATGCTAGTATTTATTTACTGTATTGTTAAGCGCTACACTTACACACCACATTATTTTTGCTTTGTTTCAATTAGCCGTGTTAGCAGCTACACCATTTATTGGCAGCGCAGTGTCATTCACAGCAATTTTTTTTCTACTCTACGGCACTAGAGACGTGTAATTACAAACTGAAGGAGAATACAACAGACTTTTAGCATTTAAAATCTTGGTTATATTGTACATTTCCATTCAGTGTGACATTCTACCTTGAGGCTGTGTCCTTAATTGTTTGCCACTGTATTATTTAGGCCTGACCCCTCCTCCTCCTCCTTTCTGGAACTTAATAAAAATTATATTTTGAAAAAAAAAAAAAAAATCTTAACTGCAGCTAAAAGCTTTTCTAGTGCTGCCCATTGCCAACAGACAACACATTCATATCTCCTGTTTTTCAATAAGAGATGAGCACCTTAATGGACAACTACTGGACCCCCAGGTCAGTTCTCGCATACATGTATACTTCTCTCACACGTAAAAATCTGCGCCTTTTTTTTTTTTTTTTTTTTTTTTTTTTTAAATACCAAATATTTAGAACTTGGCATCGAACTGCCATAATTTTCAATTATGTACAGCTTCCTTGCACATCCAGTTAATGTGTATGGGCGTCAGTGCCCATGTGAATAGGATCTACAGGATAAAAAGTTTTGATATGCTCTTGAACCTTTGACATAAACACTGCTCAGTTTAAACTGTACTGGCTAAACATTGTACTGTTGAATACCAGTTGCTTTGCATTCTGCTTAAAAATACAGCTCCTGTTTTATAGATGACCGTTGAAAAAGTGCAAGGCATTAGCCGGCTAGAACAGCTGTGTGAAGAGTTTTTGGAAGAGGAGAGGGTTCATGAGCTTAAGCAAGAAAAGAAGCGGCAGAAGAAGAAAAATAGGAGAAAAAACAAATGTGCATGTGATATGCCATCATCGCCAGAAAGTATGGAGACAATCACAAGTCAGGAAAAGGTAATGACTGCATCTTCAGGTGTAATTTATTTTTTATTTGTGTGTGTGTATATAAAAACAAAATGGTTGAATTATAAAGCAATTATGTTCTTAATGGCTTTAGTTGCAGTCTGTAAACCTTTTTAAAAGAAATATGCAGGTTTGCATTGCTGACCTCTTGAGAATTCGATGTTTTATTTTTATTTTACGTACAAAACAAACAGTACAACAAACACATATACTGAGCGAACATCGCCCGTTGCATTATTTTACAAAACTCTGGTAGCTGGTACACATTGAGCACATTCATGGAACATACAGAGAATAGGGGGAGGGAACCATCAATTTACTCACTCAGGTCTACTCAACGAGCATAGGCATCAGTCAAAGTTCAAGGAGCAGGTGGTATGGTGCTCTCGTAATCAACCCAAGAGCCCCAAACCTTCAAGAATTTTTTTGGGCACCCTCTGGCCTCATATGTCAACCTATACAGCGGTATAGCATGATTGACTTTGGTGAGCCAGAAGGCAATGGTAGGTAAGGATGAAGACTTCCAATGGAAGGTTATAGACTTCTTAGCATAGAAGGTTTGCGTATTCTTAGATATACTTTCATCAATATATCCCAGTAAGCACCTCAGGGGATTACATATATTGGGTATCTGCATCAGCGAGCTAATGAAGGGCTTGACCTCCAAACAGAGCTTTCTAATCGGAGCACACTCCCACATTAAATGGAAAAAACGTGCCATCAGCCGCGCCGCATCAGGAGCATAGCGCTGATGGGATTCTGTTCAGTTTAAACAATAAGCATGGTGTGAAATAGGATTTGTACAACAGTTTGGTCTGTATTACCTTGTCACGGGACAAAATGACAGAGGGGACCTGGAGGGGCAATACCTCCTGCCAGATGTCCTCCGTCAGCTCAGGGATGTCGGCTCTCCAGCTAGCAGGCGCTTTGCTCGGCCTTTGAGTCGTAGTGTGCAGGAGAGACCCATAATATGAGACTAGCTTGGCGTGAAAGAGTCTGTTAGCAATCGTTCCAGCGGGGAGAACTGAAAGACTGTTGGGAAGGCCAAACTGCGTTGCTGCAGTGTGGCGTATCTGTAGGATAGAGGAAGAAAGCTGTGCGTGGCAGATTAGTCTCTAAGAAATTCCTCAAAAGGACGCAACGCATTGCCCGAGAACAGATGCATAATAGTTTTCACCCCCCTTCTCGACCAATATCCCCCATCCGTTCTACGGAAAAATTCCAGAAGGTTTGCATTCCCCCATAGTGGAGTGTTCGGTGAGTATGTACTGCCGCTGGGGGGAATTTGCAATTTAGTGAGTTTAAGAATCTGCAAAGTCACTGCCAAAATAGTCGTCCCCTCCCGCCCCCCCCCCCCCCCAGGGACATACGATGAATTACATTTTGCAGGGATTCATAAGAGGTAAGAATGGCTGCCTCCAATGTAGTGGCTGCATTGTAGGCTTCAGGGTAAAACCACCAATGTGCGTGGGCTAATTGTGAGGCAATATAATACGTTTGGAGGCAGGGGAGGGCCAGACTGCCCTCCAGTACTGGTAACTGAAGGGTGTCCTTGGCAATCCTGACCCCCCCACAAAAGGAGGATGGAGTCTATCTCTTTAAATTTATTTTTGGTGACCTACACTGGTGAATTACCCAAAACATACAGAAATCGTGGCAAGAAAATCATCTTAAAAATATTAATCCTACCCAGTAGTGTAAGTGGAAGATTAGCCCAGGTTTTGAAGGTGGTTTTCATGCGCCCTATGAGGGGGTCTAAATTAGTTTTAATGTAAGAGGCCATGGGGTGTTGTATCATGACTCCTAAGTATCGGAAGGAGCTGACTATCTGCAGTGGGCAAGAGGAAGGCAACCGGACCGATGTCGCCTGGTCAATCATAAACAAAATGGACTTGTCCCAATTAACCTGAAATCCAGAAAAGTGACCAAACCTCCCAATGAGCTCCAGCAGGGCCGGGAGGGACGACTGGGTCTTCGACAATTCTATTACCATGTCATCAGCATAGAGATGCCTTCTCCCCTAAACCCCCAACCATCAATCCCATGACCGCCCCGCAAGATCTCACCAGTGTTGTCAGAGGTTCTATTGCCAGTGCAAAGAGCAGCGGTGACAGAGGACACCCTCTTTATCGGAAAGGAATCAGATATGGCTGCATTCACTCTAAGTCTAGCAGTGGGCTTCGAGTACAGCGGTTGCACCCACCTGATAAAGGTACCGCCAAATCCAAACTTTGCCAGCACCTCCAGCAGGTAAGACTATTTGACCGAGTCGAATGCCTTCTGTGCATCTAAAAACAGAATGGCTCTGGCCTGCAGATTGGTAAATCTACGTAGATTGATGGAGGTCGATCACCCCGGGATGAACCCAGTTTGGGCTACACCAATAATGGTAGTAATGACCGTGTTCAGTCGCCGGGCGAGCACCTTCGCCAGAATCTTTACGTCTGAATTGATGAGTGAGATTGGCCTGGAAGATTCAAAGGAGGTGGTCCTTATGTGGCTTAGGAATGAGGACAATCGGCGCCTCCAACAAGGCGGCAGCTCCCCCGTTCTGATAGCAAAATCCATACACCCTGCCTAGATGAGGCACAAGCAGATCCTTGTATTGCATATACCACTCGATGGGGAAACCATCCAATCCCTGTTTTATTTCTGGCAAAGGATTGGATAGAAATGTGGAAGAGGGCGCTAGTGAGAAATCACCTAATGTGAATGCTTCCTAGCAATTGAGACACCCTCACTAGGAGGATCCCAAATGGCAGGATGATACTAATAAATTAAACACTCAAATATATAAAAAAAACAACATTCGCCAAATCTCTCCCAAGAGATGTCCGGTGGGTGCACAATTACAATAAATATAAATCCGTGAGATAATGATATGCAACTAGCTAATATACAAAATAATAAATATAAAAAGTGAAAACAATTGCTGTGCAAAACAAGGGTGTGTGTCTCTTGAATGACACAATAGATAAACACAGTTCATAAGAGATCGCCTTCACAGGATATTTCAATTCAAACGCAATCCAGACATGAGAGAGTGTATGGCTGGAGGAACCCATTCCCCGTCGCACGCCGGAAGTAGCCAGAACTTGGCGCCCAGCGAACCACAAGGAATGCGTACACTAAGGAGCAAGTTAGAAACATATGACAATGTTCCAGCAATACAAAATATCCGGTGCAAAATGGCAAGGCCGGCTAGTCCAGCCCATAGATAGACATGCAACAAGTACCAGCGTTTCAGAAAGAGTACAAAAACAATCCCGAACAAAAGTCCCTTAACAGCCTAATCCTCCCGACTTCCAAACATATGAGAGCTTTAATAAAGAGAGAGAGAGAGAGGGAACAGTGTGACTCGCCCTTCCCTGCAGGTTTTTGCCTCGATGCAGGCAAGGAGGATGGCTGGCTGCGTGTGTTTGCAGCATGGTGACCGGCGCCATCTTGCCCCGTTTTGCATGGTGGCGGCGGGACAAAGCCTGAGGCTTCCTCCATCGGCGGGCCGTATTTGACCATCTCCCGCTGGGCACAAGGCTCCCTGGAGGCTGTGGGGACCGGTGGGATCTTCGGGATGGCGATTGGGTCAGCAGGATTGAGGTAGAATGTGTGCGGCACGAACGGAGCTCAGGCTAAGCACGTCCTCGCATCCCAGTCGTTGGCCACGCCCCCCGAGAATTCGATGTTTGCATAGCTGTCCTGTTATACCGATCCACTGGCTTCTTGGTCCTTATCTGCATATGTTCTGGGTTAGTATGCAGGTCAGCATTACAATCAGACATCTTTCATTGACAGATTCAGAAGTTGCCAATTTGTTTTCCTTCCAGGTTAAAGTATCCTTTTTCTTTAATGTCCTGTACGGTTGTGACTGTTGAAGTCTTATGGGTAATTTGAATGCATGTTTGTACTTTTGTAATGCATTTGTGCAATTAATAAACATAGTATTGCCATAAAAAATGTGAGTAACAAAAAATATTGTACGGCAAACCTCACTACCAAACGTCTTTTTATAATCTTTTTGCTTGTTTTTATTTTTAGGAGACACCAGGCTTTGCAGATATGGGCTGCAAGTCTTGCAATAGTGTGGAAGACGGCAGCTGTGTAGAAGTGGTAATAACACATGAAAACTCCTCATGCACTTGTCCGAATGGTGGGGATCTGCTGGCGTCTTCAAAAATGAAAAAGGGTATGCTTTCTTTTTTTTTTTTTTTCTCTTAACTGTTTTGGGTGAACTGACCCATCAGAGATGTAGATCGATAAAAGTTTATGTACACATAACTTGCTGTCCCCTCAAAATAACGCAACACACAGCCATTACTGTCTAAACTGCTGGCAACAAGTGAGTACACCCCTAAGTGAAAATGTCCATGTTGTGCCCAATTAAAGGTTGAAGGGGTGGGGGGGACTTCCTGTCAGCGCTCAGCCGATACGCTGCACACTGCATCAAATTGGTCTGCAAGGCTGTCATCCCAGAGGGAGGCCTCTTCTAAAGATGATGCACAAGAGCGCCTAAACAGTTTGCTGAAGACAAGCAGACTAAGGACATGGATTACTGGAACCATGTCCTGTGGTCTGATGAGACCAAGATACATTTATTTGCTTCAGATGCTGTCAAGTGTTTGTGGTGACAACCAAGTGAGGAGCACAAAGACAAGTGTGTCTGGCCTACAGTCAAGCATGGTTGTGGCAGTGTCATGGTCTGGGGCTGCATGAGTGCTGCCAGCACTGGGGAGCTACAGTTTGAGGGAACCATGAATGCCAACATGTACCACCATACTGAAGCAGAGCATGATCCCCCCCCCCCTCCCTTTTGGAGACTGGGCTGCAGGGCAGTATTTCAACATGACGACCCCAAACGCCTCCAAGATGACCACTGCCTTGCTAAAGAAGCTGAGGGTAAAGGTGATGGACTGGCCAAGCATGTATCTAGACCTAAGCCCTATTGAGCATCTGTGGGACATCCTTAAACGGAAAGGTGGAGGAGAACATCAACCAGTTCTGTGATGTCGTCATGGAGGAGTGGAAGAGGACTCCAGTGGCAACCTGTGAAGCTCTGGTGAACTCCATGCCCAAGAGGGTTAAGGCAGTGCTGAAAAATGATGGCCACACAAAATATTGACACTTTGAGCCCAATTTGGACACTTTCACTTTTGTTGCTCGCGGTTTAGACATTATTGGCTGTGTTTTTTTGAGTGGACAGAACATTTACCGTTATACAAGCTGTACACTCACTGCTTTACATTGTAGCAAAGTGTAATTTCTTCAGTGTTGACACATGAAAAGATAAAATATTTTCAAAAATGTGAGGTGTAATCATGTTTTGTGAGGTACTATGAATATATAAAGTGTGTGTAAAAACAATGAGATTGAACATGTAGGGGTGTTTTAGGATACTTCATCCATGACCTTTATTTTTTTTGTTGCTGTTAAGTCCTGTTTTTTGACTAACTTTTTATTTACATTGCCGTCTTCCCTAGTGAGCAAGTATTTGTAAGCCTTTGATACTGTTTAACTTGCAGCATGAAGTGCTTGCATTGAAAAGGTTTACTTTATGCTATTTCATATGTTTGCTACAACAGGCTTAGCACCACGTTCCAATGGCAGTGATTGTGGGTATTCATCTAGCATGGAAGGTAGTGAACCAGGATCTCGGGAAGGGTCAGATGTGGCTTGCACTGAAGGAATTTGCAACCATGATGAAGCAGGTAATTGGTATACAGTATCTAGAAGGGACATGTACTGTCAAAATGACTCCTAAATATCCATCGGATATTATAAACATGTTTGAGATTAATATTTTATAGATGAGAACATTGGCACAAGATAAAATGACTCTTGCAGCTACATCATACAGTTCTTGCAGTTAATGTCATTCCTCGTTATGGCCTTTAAAGTGGTTTTATTTTTTTTTATTTTTTGTAAACCATCAGATACTTTAGTGAAGTGACTAGCCACAGGTGATGCAGATTAAACCTCTCCTCCTACATCAGTTTTACCCGTTAACCTGCAGCCCCCCCCCCCCTTTTTATTTTAATTTTATATAATATCTCCTTCCAAAGTACTCAGATCAAAGGATTTTTCTCGGCACTAGAAGGCAGGGGGTTGAAATCTGATGCCCCACCCCCTCTATACAGAATCATAGGCACAGCTGAGGCTGTCTGTCACATGGGGGGGGGCAAGGGCTGTCACCCAGGACTTTGTTGTGTTTGCTGTAGTCCCCCCCCCCCCCTTTTTTTTTTTTTTTTTTTTTAGGAGTAACTTGTACAGATAGCGTAGGAAAGATCAGAGAAAGGACACCCAGTTATTTGTAATGAGGCAATTGCACACTATAGAAGGATATGCTTTGTTTGTTTTTCATGTCTGAGGTTTACAACCACTTAAATATACTTTGTTCTGTTGTATGCTTCTGTGTGGAGGCTTTGCTTCCTCATATCAGAGCTGCCCCCTAATGACTGGTAAGGTAGTGATCATTAAGCATTAAGTAGGGGTCGGAGAGCTTCAAATCTGCAAAATCAGACTCTCTAGTTTGCAGGCCCTTCTTCTCCAGCATGGAAAATGGTACTTGGCACAATAATTGACATCACTGATTTCCTGAGACTGGCAATCAAATTCAGCCTTGCTTTGATCTCACACTACAGATATACAGCTAGGAGACTGCATGACAAAAATCTATAAATCTTAAAACCTTTCACTTGGTAAAAACTAGGGAAAGTTACACTCCACTATCAGAGTAAGAAATAGAATAAATAAAGGTGTTGCATGATCTCTTTAGGAGATTATCATATGCATGAACAAACATCTTGTACATATGATATAAATATAAAAGCAATATTGTACAGATAATGCAAATGGTGAACTAACCTAAAATGCAGGACAAACATACAGTATATGAAGTGATTATTAGTGAACACAAAAGGACTGGTCAGCCAAAACCACAAATGGCTCACATATACAACCCCACTTCCAACATAAACAGAATGCAATGATTTGCAAATCTCATAAACCCATATTTTATTCACAATAGAAAATCTGAAAACTTATCGAATGTTTAAACTGGGGGAAAAAAACACATTTTAAGAGAAAAAAAAAGCTCATGTTGATATTGCTGGCAGCAGCGTGTCTCAAAAGTGATGACCGGGCAACAGAAATCTGGCAGGGTGGTACTAACCAGGAAGAGCTGGAACAACATTTTGCAACACATTTGATTTGTGGTATGATTGGGTATAAAGGGCATCTTTAATTAACCTCTACCCAACATTACTTATCAGACACTGACACATGTCATAAGGTAAAGACACTTTAATCAAAAAAATAATGCATCCAAAATCAAACCTCCAAAAAAAAATTCTAGTACTGACCAGCTCCATCTAGTGGACAATAAAGCTGGTCAAGGGCAAATGTAGAGAAAAGGGCACTACATTTATCTGTCAGATGCATTACTGTAATCCAATAAAATTAACAAAACTGGGATAGAATATGATTCATCTTTGTACATTTTTATGAAATCTACATCTCAAAAAATAAGTTTTTCTGTAGGAATTGGCAAACCATCAGCTGCTGATTATGAAGCCATTAAGGTCTCAACATTTTAACCCAAATGTGCAAATTTTTTTTTTTTTTCCCTCTGGCTATTACTCCCACACTAGTATGGAGTAAATGTGTCAACACCCGCAACGCTGACTCTGAGGCTGGGTTCAATGCCAGACCTTGCATGTGATTCGTACCACATTGCTGTGCACCTCGCATGCAATGTCTGTGCGATGCAACTTCAGCCATACAAACTGTCTGAAGACAAATTTGCACTAATGCTGCAGGACTCCCATCCCCCTCCCCCTGTTTTTGATCCTCACTGGAATCTATACAATAGGATTCCTGCACCATTTGACAGTTCGCACTGCAAACCAATCTGGGGGTGTCATTTAACTTTTCAGTGGCACCCCCAGCGGTTCAAAGGGCAGTGTGAACTGACTGCTATTCATATGCGATGTAGGAACCAGCACAAGAATCACACTGGTTCCCGCATTGCATATATGTTAAAGAGGCAGTAAACCCTCAGAAAGCAAACAAAAAAAAAATAATCAACCCCGCAAGACAAAGGCATAATCGGCTAGTATGCATGGCATACTAGCTGATTATGTATTAACTCAGATCGAAGCCCCTGCAGCGTTCCACGTCTCCCCGATTGCCGACATGTTGTCCCTGAGCGACTTCCGGTTATCGTGGCTCCGGCGCTGTGATTCGCGGGAGCCGCTATGACGTCACTCCCGTGCATGTGCGGGGGAACGGCACAGTACAACTGAAACAACGGCACATAGTGCCATGGCTTAAGTGCGCATGTGCCGCATGACGTCCGCACATGCAAATACAGGGACATCTCCTAAACCGTGCAGGTTTAGGAGAGATCATCATTGTTCGCTACAGGTAAGCCTTAATAAAGGCTTACCTGTAGCATAAAGTTGTAAACAAGGGTTTAAAACCACTTTAACCGGGGCAGTCTTCCCTTGATGCTAAAACTTTTTTGCCATCTTTTCTTCACCACGTGCAAAATAGTGACACATGCTCTTCGCACTCTATAGTGCTTCACTCTGCTTATGTGCTCCATCACCGACTATGACTGGGTCAGTAACCAAAACGGCAGTGTTTATCGTGATGCTTTACAGGAAGCACCCCCCATGGCTAAGAGGACAGAATTAAAATTAGACTTGGGGAAACTAACATTAATAAATCACCAGGACCAGATGGCTTGCATCCAAGGGTACTTGGGGGAACTCTGTCAAGTAATTGCCAGACCATTGTTCCTAATTTTTACTGACTGGAAAGGTATCGGCAGATTGGAGAAAAGACAATGTAGCACCAATATTTAAAAATGGCCCAAAATGCATCCCTGGAAATTGGACCAGTTGACCGAACATCAATAGTATGTAAGCTCTTTGAGGGGATAAGGGACTATATACAAGATTTTAGTAATGAAAATGCTATCATTGACCGTAATCGGCATGGATTCATTTGACGCAGTTTTACTGTACAAAATAAGGTCCTTTTGTTATGGACCATAGGGTGAGTACATCGATTGAAAACTGGCTACAAGGGTGAGTTCGGAGGGTGGTGTTAAATGGAGAATACTCAGAATGGTCAGGGGTGGGTATTGGGGGGGGTTTTGTCCTGGGACCAATCCTATTTAATTTGTTCATAAACAACCTGGAGGATGGGGTAAACGGTTCAATCTCTGTATTTGCAGATGATACTAAGCTAAGCAGGGCAATACCTTCTCTGCAGGCTGTGGAAACCTTGCAAAAAGATCTGAACAAATTAATGGGGTGGGCAACTACATGGCAAATGAGGTTCAATGTAGAAAAATGTAAATTTGTATGTAGAAAAAATGCATTTGGGTGGCAAAAATATGAATGCAATCTATACACTGGGGAAATCTAGGATGGAAAAGGACCTGGGAGTCATAGTACGTAAGGCTCAGCAATGGCATGCAATGCCAAGCTGTTGCGAATATTGGCATGCATTAAAAAGGGGATTAACTCCAGAGATAAATATAATTCTCCCGCTCTTCGAGACTCTGGTACAGCTGCACCTGGAGTATGCTGTCCAGTTCTGGGCACCAGTCTTCAGGAAAGGAGGAATGGAGCGAGTACAGAGAAGGGCAGCAAAGCTAATAAAGGGTCTGGAGTATATTGGTTATGAGGAAAGGTTGCGAGCACTGAACTTATTCTGCAAGACAAAAATAATTCTTCTGGACAGCCGCACTCCGAACAAAAAAACTGTCTATATTGTAAAAAATCTAAGATAAAAAACGGCACTACAAGTCACAGCATACCGGCAGAGCTGACACGTTTCACACTATACTCATTAAAAATTAAGAGGTTTAACCTTAAACTGTGTTGAGGGTTCTTTACTGTAAGAGTGGCAAGGATGTGGAATTTCCTTCCACGGGCGGTGGTCTCGGCCGGGGGCATCGCTAGTTTCAAGAAACTATTAGATAAGCACTTGAACGGCCACAACATGACATATAATCACAAACATAGGTTGCACTTGTGTCTTTTTTCAACTTCATCTACTATGTAATATGAATTTTAATATCATTTTAATGTTCATTTTCAGGTGAGGATTCATGTGTCAATTGTGACAAGGAAGAAGAAGATGGTGATAGCTGTGTGGAATGTTGGGCCAATTCAGCAGAGGATAGTTTGAAAGGAAAAAATAAAAAGAAGAAAAAGAAATGCAAACCATTTAAATGCGAAAAAGATAATGTAAGTGTTTTTTTTTGTGTGTTTACACTTCAGATTGTGTGTATGTGGGTTTTATTTTTTTTTCGAAGATGGCAAGTAAACCTGTCATTGTGAGCAATCCAGGCCCCTTGCCGAGTATTGTATCTGAACTTTCCCCCCCTATCGTGTGTGTGTGTGTGTGTGTGTGTGTTTGTTGTTTTTTTTTTTTTTTTTTTCCCCTCTGAGCCCCCCCCCCCCTCCTCACAGCCACCAAGCCTCCCTATTGGTCTGGGAAGCTTACTATTGTATTATCTGGTGGAACTGTGTGTGAAATCAAGCTCCAATTGATTCCAGGTACAGAGATTTATATACTTTCGTATATTTGTATAGTTGTACCTTCTTCCACATAAATGAACTCCTGCTCATTCAGTTTGTGTTTTTTGTGATGAGCTCTGGTGTGTTTAGACTAGAATCCAAATTTAAATGTGCAAGCCACCCGGAACCTGTTGTCTGTACAGGCATCTGTGGCCGTGACCTTCTCTTCATTCTCTAAATTCCCTTCATTTTTGTGCGGCTGCCGAGTGATTGATCTTTTATGAAAAAAAAATTTGTCTAATTTTTCATTTGTATTTTAAAATATCATGTTTGATAAAAATATCATGTATGATAAATGAAGTGGGTTTTTTTTTTTTTTTTTTAAATCTGTGTTTGTTTTTTTTTCTGTTCAGCATGCAGCCTGTGCATCAGAAACGGCAAGCAACATACACAACGACCAGTCCAAAGATGGCAAAGCTGACAGCTGCTGTTCTTCCACTAAAATCAATGGACAGTCCTGCATAGATCACCGGAGTGAATTATTAAAATGCACAGTGTTAGGACAGCCATCAGAAAATTTGGAAGGGGGAAGAGAAACAAAAACCTTAAAAGAACTTCTGGTTAGTTTGTGAGAATTTATTTTTTTATTTTTATGGAAGCTGTATTGCACAGTTGTAGTACTTTACTGTTCACACCTAGATTTTGCTTTTTCATGCATTAAAAACATGAATTGATATGTGACATGATTACTAAGGGAGGCTCGGAGGCTCTTTACCAAGATCGGAGATGCAGAGTGTGAGACTAACACACCACAACGATCCCGGCGCTGCACGCCCATGTGGCTGGCTTATCCTGCTAAATGTCATGATGTCCAGCCAGGATAATTACCCACTTCCATCCCAAGGACATCATATGACGTCTGACTTTCAGTGAGAATATCTGAATGATGCCTGCGGCTACAGGCATCGTTCAGATATCCTTGTTTTCAGCTGGCGATTCTGTGCACCACAAGAACGATCGTATCGGCAGTTCCGCCATCCGGTGCTTCTCTGGGCTTTCCCTCGGCCTTTGCCATCGGGGACCCGGAGAAAGAATCGGATGACGACCATAGAGATTTCTAGGCATCTCCATTACCCCCAGAGGCCCGGGCGCGATGTTATGACGTCACGTCCGGGCTGCGATCGCGGCTGGAAAGCATGGGATCGTGGTGTGTTTTTTTTTTTTTTTCTCCCGATCTTGTGCTTTCCAGCCTGGAGGAGAGATGTTGGGGTCTTATGGACTCCGCATCTCTCCGTAAAGAGGACCTAATGCAAACGATTCCTATTGCAAGGGATGTTTACATTCCTTATAATAGGAATAAAAGTGATCAAAGAAAGTGTAAATCAAAAAAGAGTAAGTGTAAAAAATGGAATTTAAAACTCTGCTGTCCCCAGTAGCTCGTGCTCGGAAGCGAACGCACACTGAAGTCTGACCCACATATGTAAACGCCGTTCAAACCACACGTGAGGTATCGCCACGTGTGTTAGAGCGCAAACAACAATTTTAGCACGAGACTTCCTCTAAGGCTCCATTCACACCTAGGCGTAGGGCGTACAGGCGTTTTTACAGGCGATTTTTACCGACGTTTGTCGCGCGCGTTTGCGCGCAGTGGCGTTCGACGTTTTTGTACTTTGTCTTTTTCCATATTAGCCAATAAGAAAAATGATCATCCCTGACATCACTTGTTGCTCTCCTAGGAATTTTTTATTCCTCTTCCTGGGTGAATATACCTCTTCCGGATTTCAGCAACACAGGCGTCAAAACGCTTGTACAAGCGCGTGTTTACGCGCGTATCAGGCGTTTTACATTGAATTCAATGTAAAAAAAACGCTCAAATACGCGCATACCGCGCGCTAGGAGCGACAAAAAAGGGTCCGGAACTTTTTTGAGCTACAGGCGTTTAGGCGTTCAGATGTGAACCATCCCCATTGCCTTTCATTACTTTTCGTCCCTCTGGCGTTTGTGCGCGTCGCGCTACAGGCGTAAAAACGCCTAGGTGTGAATGGAGCCTAACTCTCAACTAGTAGCCTGTAAAAAAAAAAATTAAAGCATCGCCTATGGAGATTTTTAAGTACTGAAGACAAATGGAGAGGATCCGAGTGGTTCCACAGCAATATGCACCTCATCCCAGGTAAGTAAAGGTATGGAAGAAGAGGATATTGGGATTATAGCGGTGCTGAAAACGTCATAACATCAATTTTTTTTTTTTTATTATTATTAAAATATCACATAGAAATTATGCAAAATACACAATTTACAAAAGGGGTGGAAAAAGGATTAAATAAAACCAGAATATTCAAACAGATTTGTAGATTGTGTGGGTCGCTGGTACTCCCAAGTTTAATACAGCAGTGGTCGTGTATGATGTCGCATCCCTATATATTTCACCAACTTTGCTTCCTCAGGGGAATGTACTGAGACCACCAATTTTAACAGCCTGTAATAAAAAAATTTGATATTTCAGCACGGCTATAATCCAATTATCCTTTTCTTCCATACTTTTTTAAGTACCGAAGTTTGCCGCCATTTCATGAGTGTGCAATTTTAAAGCGTGACATGTTTATCTATTTACTCAGCGTAACATCTTTCACATTGTACAAAGAAAAATAAATGGGCCAACGTGTGTGTGTGTGTGGATTTTTTTTTTTTAATTCGTACCGTGCGAGATCAGTTGCAACGACTGCTATTTTATTCCCTAGGGTGTCTGCTTAAAAAAAACACAAAAAAAAAAACTTTAATGTTTGGTGGGGGTTCTGATGAGGAGCTAGGAGCGCTGCAGGGGATCCCAGCAAAGGAGGATCGGGGCCACTGTGCAAAACTCTTGCACAGAGGAGGCAATTTTAACATGTTGGTAAAGAAAAAAAAAAAACACTTTACAATGACTATATGCAGCCTGCCATTGCTCCAATCCAGAATGCAGTGCTAGTCCTGGAGCACAAGAGGTGAATCTTCCTGAGAAACTGATTTGTGACTCTGGTTATCATATTGCAGCACCTCGTGTCTTTGTTTTGCTGCTAATTCTGCATTTATTTTTTTTATGATGAAAACCCCTTTGAGAGATTTAACAAGATCCCATATTTGTGTTCTTGTTTTTAGGATGAATCGGAATGCACTTCAGAAGGGGAAGATGGCCTATCACAAGATGAAATCCAGGCCTTTATGGCAAACAACCAGTCCTTCTACAGCAATCGGGAGCAGTTTAGACAGTATCTGAAGGAAAAGTTTACTAAGTACTGTCTCCTACATGATCACCAGAATCCTGTTTGTAGTAGCTGGTTGGCAACAGCTGGAGCAAATTAAACACAATAAACAAATTTATGACTTTCATTGAAATAATCAGAATGATTACCGCACTGTTTTCTGTCTTACAAAATTTTCTGATTTGGTCTCTTGAATTTTTACCAGATTTTCTTTTTCCTTAATTTTATTTTCCCAAGGGAAGAGGTTCAAAGCACATTTTGTTGATTTCTGGGTTATAATTTCTTAAGATGAGAGTAACACCCTGCACCTTTTTTCCCTTTTTCTGCTTTTCGATTGTGTCAACGTTATACACGTACACGTGCACACAACCTTTAGCGTTAAATGTTGTAATTATAATTTTGTACAAAATGGTAACAAACCAAATATAGAATTTACCAATTTAGACATCCACTTGCTAAATGTTTTGGATGTGATAATGTAAAAGCGCAATGTGCAGAATTGAAAATAAAAAATATTTATTAATATGCTTGGCAAGAGTTGACTTGCAATTTCTGTATTTTAGAATTTAAAGAAGATGTAGGTTTAAGATGTTACCTTGTACAAACAGGAACAATTTGCATTTTTAAATAGCCCTATTTCCGGTATGAAATCCGCTACTCGGGCTAGCAATCATTGGCTACTGTGGAGGCAGCAAAACTGAACAAAGAAAAGCCATCTACACAATACATATATAGTAGCCATTAGTGACACACTCGATGCGTTGTGCAATTGCTACTGCATGTTGCAGTTTACACCATTTTAGTGCTCTATTCGAACACGTCACTTGATTACAATTGGTAAGAGTTGAAAATGGAGTTTGCAGTCAAGCTACTAAACTTGCCTGAATAGCTTGGGTCTTAAATGCCTACTTAATTTTAAATGTTAAGGACAACTAAATCGTGTTGACTCAGACCTGTGCGACGTATGTAAAGAACCCTGTCAGCCGTTTGAACGGTTTGCTCAGTTCTCTATGCTTGTGAATTAGTAGGGTTCCATCTTGTTCGCTGCAGATCAATCACTTTTTTTTTCTAGACTTAAAATGCACCTTTTAGTTTTAGTTCGTCTGAATGTGATTGGTGACTGACTGGTATGAGGTTCACCCAATACACAATGTTGGGTCCATTGAGTAAGCACTGGATGGTTCAAATGCCTGATATTCGGCAATGGTCTTTGGTTATTGATGCATTTCAGTTGTCAATCTAAATTGTCAAAATAGTGTAACAGAGCATAAAGAAAACTCAAAGGTATATTTTTACATGGGCCATAAGGTTGAATAAGTCCTGCGTTAAACTGTTCTGTTGGTAGATACCTACCATGAACTAAGGTGTTTCTTTCTGGTCCATTTAGGAAAACGGGTCAGGTTATTCTGCTGCCTACAGATTATTTGGACTCTTTTTTTTTTTTTTTTTTTTTTTTTTTATATATATATATAATTGCCAGATCCAGGATAACGCCTACCCCCTGCCTCTTCTTTTTTTTTTTTTTTTTTTTTTGACTAGTTTCCTAATGGATGTCAGCTTTTCTTCTGCATTTTTGTCAGGCTTTTTTTTCTCCAAGATTCCTTTACTACATCACTGCTTAAGCTGATCTCTACTTTGTAATTGCTAATATTGACCTTGACTTAACATGACTGGAGTACTGTATCCAGACACTGCTGGAGTGTATGTTGAGGGGCTAGTCTGGAAGTAACCTTGGGGCACTTTTCAGGTTTAATTATAAAAGTTGGTCATGGATGCTTTTCAGGTCCAGAGCGTTGGCATTGCTTCAGTGCTTGCCTTGTTCCTGAAGACCGACTTTGTAGGTTGACTATTTTGGCTGAATACTAGGAGCTACCTCACAATTTGGACTGCTGATTGGCTTTGAATTTCCCACTTCACGACCATTTACCATGAAAGGGATTAACTCTAAGGCCCCTTTCACATGGGCACCTCCGTGTTACAAAATCAGCTTGCTTAGCGGGGATCTCTCAGCTGAACCCCACTGAGTAGGTGGATGACTGGTCCATGTCGGCTCTGCTGTGGAAACAGTCCCGCTCTCCTCTATGGGGGCAATCAAATGGAAATAGACCGGTTTCATCTGGTCCACCAGACAAATAGGACCATCTGTCTGTCTGTTTTTGGCAGATCGAATGGTGGCAGGTGTCGGCAGACATCCACTGCTTCAGATACTGGAGGGGTCCAATCGAGTCTGCCTGAAAAATGGATGGCTTGTGAGAAAGGGGCCTTTAGGGTTTGAGCCCTAAAGTAATTCAGAGTCTGTTCTTCCAGGTTTGAAGTCTTTGGATCCTTCATTGGCCAGACCTGTATCGCAAAACTTCTGCCCATGTGCACAGGAGCTACTTTTGCTCTGACAGAGCATCAAGCCAAGATTTGTACACTGAGCTGTGCATGCACGGCAGTGTACACAAAGAAAAAAGGCAGGTAGAAGCCTGTATGACAGAATAGATTTGCGCGGTTGTAAAAATGCCTGCCAGCATTTGAACAGAATACTGCTTTAAAACTTGGGACAGTTCATCTTTTGCTGAAGGCCAAGACCCTTTCATTATTCTTGTGGCCTCAATCTCCCAAATCCAGACCCAAGTGTGGTTGTCAGCCTGCCTACAAACTGGAATTACAAGGCTTTGAAACCCCCTTCAACAAGCCAAGGCAACTTTGACATATACAAGATTGTATTCCTGAGATGCTAAAAGTTAGCAAGTCTTCTCACGAGATCTAGAAACATACATGGAAGGTGTGCTTTGCTTTGGTGAAAGGTGCAAAGCCTTCAACCCATAAAAATTCTCTGCAATAGATCCTTGCCGTTTTTATAGTTGGGCATAGACCAGCATTTGGCACAATTAAGGCTTGGATCACATGTATGCAGTTTAAACCGCATCTGATATGCATAACGTGAACCAGGCTGGCTTTCAATGGCGCAGATTCACATATGCTGGCTTGTTGCTGTGCGCATTTTAAAGGTCCTGTGTGTTTTTCATTGTCCAAATTTGCACCTGAACCAGTGAATGGAAAAGACTGCTAGCCTCCTAATTCCTTGCTTAAGACCTTTGTGCAGGGTGGCTGCCCTGTGAGCACTTCAAAAAGGCCAAGCGACGCTGTGTGTCTAACACGGCTTCCTAGACATACACACAGCTTGGGACCAGGCAGGTACGTGTGCCCCCATAGCAAGCGGCTTGCTTTGGGGGGCACACAGAAGAGGAGGAGCCAAGATTGATGGTGGAGGACCCTAGCAGTGGCGGTGCGTCCATTATGGCCCCCCTATATGACTAAGATTCATGCTTGGCATGAATCTATCCGTGGCTATCTCCTATTCAGGCATCCGGCCCCCTTTTCGGATGCCGGGTGCCTGAATTACAGCAGCGGGGGTGTATTTTTAAAGCACCTGATTAGTCATAGGCTTCAAAAAAGGTGAGCACGGAGTGCAAAGCATTGCGTCGGAATCCACCCAGGTGTGTTAGAAAATCGATTGGCTGTTCAGCGTTAAACGGAATATTCAATCGTGAAGCGTGGGTCTGTTACCCTTCACCTGATTGACTGAAAGGTGCTGCAATTGGATGCCTATCAGGAGGAGCCACTGTCTGACCCCCTGCAAGGTCCCAGATGGGGGGGGGGGGGGGGGTGGTTTACAATGCCAAGTTTTGATGTGGCAGTAGTGTGTTTTTTTTTTTTTTTTTTTTTTCTCTTTCGTTCATAGACGGACACAGCCTTCATTGACCTTAGGGTTATGCTTCTTCCTACCAGGAGATTTAGGCAGAATTCGACAGCACTTTAGGTGTTAAAAACCTTTCCTTCATGCCGCTCCTCCCAGGGGGCGTGGCTCCCCCAGGCATAACCCACACCCTGCTCTAGCAGCCTCAGTTTGTTTTCTGCCTAACGACAGGAGGTCAGGCTCTCTCTGGACTTTGGAGTTTTTTTCTCGCTTTTTAATTTTGTTCCTGCATTTTTGAATCCTGCGATTCTTCTATCAACAGCCGACTGGGTGACAGGCTGGGTCCTCGACCCTTGTAGTCCCCCCATGTTCGGCCTTCGAGCGTGTGCCGGCCCTCAGCTCAGCTTTGGGACGTCCACGACAGGCCCCGTTGCTTCAGGGGCGGCCGGGGAACTTCGGTTCTAGGGCACACATATGACCGGTCTCTATGGCTTTGTCACAGTGTGTCTGGCTGACAGCCATGCCGTTTACGGACGTTGGTTCTGTCTGAGATACCTCCAGCCGGGTAGTCGCAGGACGGGTAAGTAGTGGCCCCTTACTCAGGTAAGTGGTCTGGCTGGTGTTTTCCCTGGGGAGGTCGACTGAGGGTCCGCCCTGCTTTCCTCTCTCCCCTTCCTCTCCCTCCTTCCCCTGACTGGGTAGTGGCTGTGAAGCGGGGCCTCCTGGGTTTTCTTTATTACCACCGTGGCCCATGTGTTGGGGGACTGTGTTGTTACTCTGGGGGGTGCTGCTGTGTTCTATGAGTTGATTTTTACCTCAGACGGTGGCCATCTTGGAAATCTCCTTGGTAACGCTGTGATTCTTCCCTGAGGTGACAAAGCACAGTCAGTGCTGCTGTGTTCTATGAGGTAATTTTTACCTCAGACGGCGGCCATCTTGGAAATCTCCTTGGTAACGCTGTGATTCTTCAGACAGACTCAGCACAGCCTCTGGTCTCTTCTACCAGTTTTAGTGCTGTAACAGTTTTAGTGCTGTGAAACGCTGTGAATCTTCCTTGAGGTGACACATCACAGCCAGCACATCAGAGCACACCTCAGGTTTTTTAGCTCCCTCTGCAGCTGGGTTTGGTGGTGAATACCAGGGGCCCCTATGCTCTGCAATAGCAGCAAGGAGGTGACCAGTGTTTTTTTTTTTGTGTCCTGCCTTGCAGAGTGGGTGACTCAACGCTGACACTATGGAACCTGAGCCAGGTCTCCCTCTCAAGCTATGCCTGAGTTAACCCTTAACGCCCCTTCCCCTGCCACATCTGTTATGTTGGCTGTCCTGGGTTTCTTGCCAGGTTTGAAGCAGCTAGTGCCCGGATGGGGGGTAAAAAAGCGCCCCCTCCCTGAGCCTGCTTCTGGGGATGACACAGAATCGCTGTTTTTTTCTGGTTCTGTCAGAGGCTGCGGTTTTTTAACCCTTATGGATAGTGAGGATGACTGCTGCAGTCAGTTGCTGGCAAGGATTTGTTGGAGCTCTTGTTTCTGCGGTGCGTGAGACTCTAAAAATTGAGGATGTGGCGGAGACACCTCCGTGTCAGTACCAGCAGACTTGAGGGGGGCCTTGAAAAAAAAAATTATTTCTCCTCCGCCAGTGGACCCCCCTGTGTCCAGACTGCGCAAGGCCACCACGTTGCCTGTGGAAGGGGCTCCTGCATTTCAGGATCCCGCTGATAGGAGAGTGGAGGCCGTGGCCCGCTCCCTAATCACGGTGGTGGGTTCGGCGGTGAGGCCGGGGCCCTGGTCAGGCCCAGACTAAAAGGGCGAAGCTCCTGCTGCAGGAGCTGGAAGAAGGACCTCTAAGGTGGCCTTGGTGATGGCCGTTAAGAGTGAACAGTCCTTTTGGGACTTCCCTGAATGGCATCATTGAGGATGCCACGGGTGGTAAGCGCATGCTGTTCCCACGGTCTGGGAAGGGCTAGGGACCTCGCCCTGTGCAAGGACCCTCCTTGCCTACCTCCGAGCGTTTTTTCGCTCGCCCTGTGCGGTGGGGGTAGGTCTACATGGTGCTTGAATCCCCGCTGCGGGGTAGCAGCGCACCTGATACCGCATGCCTAACAAGTCTGCGGTCATACCTGCTTCCGCCTGAAGGTCTGCTCCTGCCCGTGTCTCGGGTGGGAGACTGGCTTCGCATTGCGAAGGGTTTTCCTTGGGGTACAAGATTGAGTTTCTCTCTTGTCTGCCAAACAGTTTTTTTTCCCTCCGGCCTCGTCCGGTTCGCCGGTGACTCTGTCAGGGGCTGTCCAGGATCTTCTGGTCAGGGGAGTGATTGTGCCAGTTCCCTCGTTGGAACGGTCTCTGGGTCTGGGTTTTTGTTTGTGTTCCCACGGAGGATGGGGCCCGGTCAATCCTGGGCCTCAAGTCCCTTGTTTGTTTTGTCAAGGTGCAAACTTTTAGGTGGTGTCGATTCGCTTGGTAATAGCGGTCACTCCATCAGGGGGATTTTCTGGCATCCTTGGATGTCATGAACGTGTACCTGCATATCCTCAAACCACCGGAGATTCTGTGCTTTGCGGTCGGGGGGGGACCATTTTCAATTGGTGTCCTTCCCATTCGGCGGGTTTTCGCCAAGGTGCTCGTCCCGATACTGGCCCGGCTGTGACACCGGGTTTGTTATGGGATGTCTGGACGACATTCTCCTACGAGCTTCTTCGAGTTCTGCATTGGTGGAGCCGTGTTTATCACGTGTCAGGCTCTCCGAGTGTTTGGCTGGTTTCTGGATTGTCCTGAAATCAGGGTTGATTCCGTCTCAGGGACTGGAATACCTGGGACTAGTCCTGGATTCCGCCGGGGCGGGAGTGTTTGTCTCCTAATGGAAAAACTTCAGACTGCTATCTGCTGTGCAGCAGTTGCCGACCCAGAAGCAGTCATCTCTGCGATTCTGCAGGAAGGTTCTGGGTCAGTTGGTAGCCTCTTTCGAGGTGGTTCCGTATGCCCAATTCCACGCCAGGGTACTACGGAGGGAACTGCTGTCACGATGGGACTAGCTTCCGTCATCTCTGGATTACCAGATTCAATTGAGTCATCTGATCATGTCTCCCCTGGTGTGGTGGCTGGCGTTTCCGGTGCTTCGGGCCGGAAAGTCATTTTTCTGCAGGCCACTGGACAGTGGTCACGATGGATGCCAGCCTCTCCGGTTGGGGAGGGGCGCTTGGGGCACCGGACTCTGGACAGGTGGAGTCCTGCCTACTGATCAACGTTCTGTAAGCTCCGAGCAATCAAGCTTTGCCTTGCCAGGTGGTCCCTGGATCTACAGGGCGGACCGGTCAGGATCCTGTCCGATAACACCACGTCCGTGGCGTAGGTTGATCATCAGGGAGGCACACGGAGTTCTGTTGCAGCGACGGGGGTCGCACACATCATTTCGGTGGGCCGAAGGGTCTGTTCCGGCTCTATCGCCGGGTACATTCCGGGAATATGGAATTGGCTAGCCGACTACCTAAGTTGCACTGCACTGGGCCAAGGAGAGTGGTCTCTCCACCCGCAGGTGTTTTGGGGTCTGTGCCGAAAGTGGGGCACTCCGGACGTGGACCTTCTAGCGTTCCGTCTCTATCGGTAGGTGCCACGGATGCGTCAGGCGCTCCTTGGGGTCACTGTCGCCTACTTTACACTTTCCCTCCTCGGAAGCTTCTTCCTTGCCTGCTGCGCAGAGTGGAAGCTGTAGGGATTCTATCGGTCCTGAATGCCCCAGATTGGCCGCGTCGCTTCAGGTACGCGGACCAGGTGCGTCTGGTGGCAGACGCCCCCTAGCGTCTTCCCCTGGGAATTGATTTTCTGTTACAGGGTCCGATGTTTCACAGCCACCGGCCTTGGCAGCGTGGCTGTTGAGAGCCAGGGGCTTAAGGACCCAGGCCTATTGGGCTAGGTGGTCTCTACCGTGCTGCCTGCACGGAAGTCTACCTTACGTAGGTTTTTTTCCTTATACATGGAAGGCCTACTTCTCTCTGTGTGTGTGTGTGGGGGGAGATGAACTGGCACTCTCGTACATGCGTTGTGTACAGGATTCTGCTGTCTTTGCAGCAGGGAGTGGTTCAGCAAATTAAAGGGGATGTACAGGTATGCCTAGTTGCCCACCGCTGCCATTGTGCCAACCTATATCGGTATGCGGCAGTCATCAAGTGGTTAATGTAGCCACATTGGAGGGTTTTCCAGCATGAATGGCCTGTGTAAGGCCATTATATAACATCTCAATTGGATTTAAGTTTGGGGTTTGACTAGGCCACTCCAATACCTAAATTGTGCTTTGTCTGAGCCATTTGGAGGTGGACTTGCTGTTGTGTTTTGGATCATTGTCCTGCTGCATAACCCAAGTGCACTTGAGCTTGAGGTCACTAACTGATGGCCGGACAGTTCTCCTTTAGTATTTTCTGGTAGAGCTCAGAATTCATGGTTCCATCAATTATGGTGAGTCGTCCAGGTTCTGAAGCTGCAAAGCATCCTCAGACCATCACGCTACCACCATGTCTGACATTCTTATTATGAAATGCTGTATTAAATGTGCGCAACAGGACACACACCTTCCAAAAAGTTACATTTTTGTCTCATCAGTCCACAGAATAATTGCCTAAAAGTCTTGGGGATAATCAAGATGTTTTTTGGTAAAAGTGAGATGAGCCTTTGTTTTTTTGTTTTTTTTTTACCTGTCCTGGAGTCCAGCGTTGTCCGCAGCAGAGGACGAGCGATCGCTCGTCACTCTGCTGCCCCCGCCATTTTCGTTGCGGGAAACAGGAAGTGAAGCGCTCTGGCTTCACTGCCCAGTTCCCTACGGCACATGCGCTGTATACTGGGAGCCGAGTGTTCCCAGAACACAACGGGGGGGGGGGGGTGACATGCCCGCAGTCTGCCCGACACTGTGGCCGGAAGTGGGTGCAAATACTTGTCTTTAGACATGTATCTGCACCACCCTCCCCCTGAAAGGTGTCAAATGTGACACCGGGGGGGGGGGTTCCGATTAGCGGGAGTTCCACTTTAGGTTGGAGCTCTGCTTTAAGACAAATAAAAGAGCCTACTCTTCAAGGCCTTCCTGTTTTGGAGGTCTTAAGAGCACATTTAACTAGGGCAGTGCCAGCTCTCAGTGTCTCTTAGGTTATTTGCAAGTCAGCAATATGGTCCTCCCAGGACACCTTCATTACACTTTAATAGTTCAACTCTGCTCAGGACAGTAACATTTGGAAAATTCATGGTGCATACTTGCGCTACTGATGATTGCAAACATTTCATTTTCTTGTACTCTCCAATATGGCGAGTTAGTTCCCATGTGTATGCTGCCATGATGCGCCAAAAAAAAAAAAAAAAATCGTATACTCACCTTTCCTGGTGCATCTTCATGGCAGCATACAGATGTCCACCCAAATGGTAAGAGTTACAGAGAATGCTGTGAGCCAGGTCTGTCTTTTATTTATACTTAACCAGTCCTATCATGTTGTGGGGGCAGAGCCACAATCCGTGGGTATGCTGCCATTAAGATTCACCAGGAAAGAAAAATTACAGAGAGTATACAATTTTTCATTCTCTTTCTAAGCCGTTTTGGATTTTTTTTTTTCAGATTGTGGCATGAGGGGGAGGCTTTTTTTTTGATCTGTTAGAAGTGGTCTGACAAAGTGAAGCATGCTATTAATGCGATTTCTTGATTCAACAGGTCCAGCAGTAATCAGGCCTGGGTGGGGAAAGTGAAATTTAACTCAGCTTTCCAGAAAAATTGTGGTCAAGCCCAGGTACACACTGCAGGAATACAGCTGTGCAAGTTCACTCCCGCTTGTCAGTCCCGATTTCAGCCGCGATAACAGAGACATCTGCAGTTTCTGAAATCGCTAAATACAGAAACTACTTTTTGAAAACAATGCAGCACTGCACCGATTAGAACTGGGCAATTGGCACCAATTTGACATGTCAAATCGCATCAGTGTGAACCAGGGCTTATTACTGTTCATTCATGATTTAGCATGGGAGGAAGAAAATATTTTTTCACATAGGGCCAGGCAGGTTTGAACTGTTTTTTTCCCCCCCTAATAAATTAAATTTAAAAATTCAGGTTATCTTTGTGCAATATAAAAAATAGGATTTTTGTACTCACCGTAAAATCCATTTCTCTTCCGTTCATAGACGGACACAGCCTTCATTGACATTAGGGTTATGCTTCTTCCTACCCGGAGAGTTTAGGCAGAATTTAACAGCACTTAAAGTGTTAAAACCTTTCCTTCGTGCCGCTCCTCCCAGGGGGCGTGGCTCCCCCAGGCATAACCCACACCCTGCTCTAGGAGCCTCAGTCCGTAACAAGCAGTACAAACCAAGGAGGGGTGGGTGCTGTGTCCGTCTATGAACTCAGAGAAATGGATTTTACGGTGAGTACAAAAATCCTATTTTCTCTTCCGTTCATAGACGGACACAGCCTTCATTGACATTAGGGACGTCCCCAAGCAGTCTCAAAAAATTTGAGGGGTGGGAAAGTAACACAGCAAACCAGGTTACACCCCAAACAAAAACCGGAGTTGCTCAACGGAGAAACTCCAAACATAAACTGCCGCCCGTAACACCTGCGGCTGAGGAAGGCATCAAAAGATGCACACACATCCACCTCGTAAAACTTTGAAACAGTGTGGATTGACGACCAGGATGCATCCTAACACCGCTGTAACACAGAGGCATGATGCCGGAAAGCCCAAGAGGCCCCGATCGTCCTGGTCAATCCGTCGGAACCACCTAGGAACAGTGGCCGACGAGACTGCCAGGCCCTCTTGTAGGGCCAGCCACCGACACGAACAGTGAGCCCGACTTCCGTAACATATAAGTACACTCGTAGGGCCCGAACTACATCCAGAGGATGCAAAGTGGCCTCCTCTTGGCATTTCGGCCAAGGACATAAGGATGGAAGAACAATGTCCACATCCAAGTGAAAAGCCGAAACAACCTTAGGGAGAAAAAACGGCTGCGGCCGCAGCACCACCTCATCCTTACGGATGACCAAGCAGGGAGCCTTGCAAGACAAGGCCGCCAGAACAGACAGACACCCGTCTGATCGAGGTAATTGCTACCAGAAATAAAATCACCTTTTGTGACAATAAACAAAAAACCTCCCGAATGTCCTCAAAGGGAGCATCCCGAAGCACTGAAAGGACTAAATTCAAGTCCCATGGGGGTAATGGAGGGCGCACCGGAGGGGCCACCTGCCAGACCCCCTGACCCAACGTACGCACCCAGGAGTGCGATGCCAAGGGTCACTGCAAGTAAAAACAGCCAGAGCAGAAATCTGGCTCCTAACCGTACGTAGTGAACCTCCACTTTAAGTATAACATCTTTATATTTTAATGTTAACAAAATGCTTTTACAATCACTTTAGGTTTTTCAGTACTATGTCTCCACCTAGTGACATTCTCATTATTTAGACTTTCTAGGTTAATCTTTTTTTGTTCATCAGATAGTATATCAGTTTTTTTGGTTCCTCCTACAGATCCAAAACCAATATAATTATACACCGTTTATATTCATAGATATTCTTAATTTAAAGTGACATTCAACTCTATTCTATTCAAGTGTGTATTCTTAAAGCGGGGGTTCACCCTAAAAATTAATTTTTAACATTACATTCAGCCGAGTTGTCCTAATGACATCGGCTGTTTTTTTTTTTTTCCCCGTACATACCTTATTTCACCGCCGCTTCCGGGTATTTTGCGGGACTGGGCGTTCCATTGACAGGCTTCCGACCATCACATACTACGCGTCACGAGTTGCCGAAAGAAGCCGAACGTCGGTGCGCATGCGCCGTATAGAGCCGCACCGACGTACGGCTTCTTTCAGCAACTCGTGACGCTTAGTATGCGACGGTCGGAAGCCTGTCAATCAGATAGGAACGCCCAGTCCCGGAGAAGACATACCCGGAAGCGGGGGTGAAATAAGGTATGTACGGGAAAAAAAAAACAGCCGATTGTCATTAGGACAACTCGGCTGACTGTAATGTTAAAAATTTATTTTTGGGTGAACCCCCGCTTTAAGTAATGTATTCTTATTGCTCTGATGCCTCCAAATTCTTTTGTGCTGTGATCTGACTTCCTGTTAGAGGGTGACTTAGTTAATCCTCCATGGTCCTACTGTATGTAGCAACGTATCTACCCTCTATTGCTTACTCCTGAGACTATGGGATTTGTAGTGTTCCTAGAGCAGTGCACATGACTGTAACTAATGTGCACTGCTTGTTCCAAACAAATAGTAGTGAGCGATAAATAGAGAGGTTCGGGAGCTTATTGAGGATGTTACAAGGAGGTAGAAAAACAGTAAGAAACTATTTCATGAAGGATTACAGAGCCATACTACATACTACAGATTGTTTTATTCTTTATATCTAGTGCCACCATTTCTATCTTTATTTTGATATGGATATACTTTCACACCCTTTTTTTATTATTATTGTTAGTTCTATTCATTTGGTCCATACAGGTATTATTTAATTCTTATATCGCCATTCTGTATTTGTTTTACATTTTTTGCTGGAGAGGCACTGGTGGATGTTTCTTAGCAATCTTGCCCCATTAGTAGCAATTTACTATAATAATTCTCTTGGATAGTGAGGATGCCTTTGGGGTGTTATACATTTTTTATAATAATATTTTATAATCATCTTACTCTTATTGGGGTCTTATTATGTTTCAAAATGTTCTGGCTGATCCTATATTTTTTTATATTGTCCTGTAAAGTTCCATTATATTTTATTATGTTTTATGACATTGTCTTACGTGCCTTACATGCCCTCAACTGTGGTTAACCTTATCCAGTCTTCCCCCTTGCTGGGCTTCCCCAGTGACGTAGCAGAGGGTGCGTCAGAGGGTGCGGGGTCACGTGACAGGTGGCCCCGCTTCCCCTATATAAGAAATGTCACAGCTTCAGCCACGTCATTCGCTGGGCTGTGTCCAGCGAGAGAGGAGGTCGACGTGGCTGCGCTCTGGATGGATGGATATTCTCACCGCTGGACCGGAGATCACCGACCGTCGCTGGATACAGACAACGTTGGAGCAGGAAGCCGGGACCGAGAATGGATTACCACCGCTGGATTTTTTTTATATATTTTTTTTATTAATAAAGGACTTTTTTCTACGGTGTGTGTGTGTGTTTTTTCCAACTATTTACACTTCCTTCGTGAAATGGTAGGGGTACACATAGGGGGGGGGGGGCCAGGATCTGGGATCCCCTTTGTTAAAGGGGTCTTCCAGATTCTGATAAACCCCCTGCCCGCAGACCCTCACAACCACCGGGCAAGGGTTGTGGGGATGAGGCCCTTGTTCCCATCAACATGGGGACATCCTCCACATGTTGAGGGCATGTGGCCTGGTACAGTTCAGGAGAGGGGGGGGCCCGCACTCTGTCCCCCCCTCTTTTCTGCGGCCGGACAGGTTAACGTGCTCGGATAAGGAGTCTGGTGTGAATTTTTGGGGGAACTCCACGCCATTTTTTTTTAAATTTGGGGTGGAGTTCCCCTTAAAATACACACCAGACCTGAAGGGTCTGGAATGGATATTTGGGGGGAACCCCACGTCAATTTTTTTAAATTGACGGCGCGGTTCCCCTTAATATCCATTCCAGACCTGAAGGGCCTGGTAATGGAATTTGGGGGGACCCCCACGCTATTTTTTTTTTTTATAAATGAAGTCTCTGAATTGCCAGAGCCGACAATTCATTATAGCGGCAAGTCCGGTTTTAAAAGACTTTTTTTCCTTTCAAAAATGACACTTTGTGCAGGGACAGTTCTATGTACTGGAAACATGCGCTATTTCACATGCTAACTTTACACCCCCCCCCCCCCCCGGTACGAAATTTAAAGTAATATTTCACTTTTATTGTTTCACTTTTAGCATTATTAAATTCACTGCTCCCGAAAAAACTGCAGTTTTTAAAACTTTTTTTTGCATTGATACATGTCCCCTGGGACAGGACCCAGGTCCCCAAACACTTTTTAGGACAATAAATTGCATATTAGCCTTTAAAATTAGCACTTTAGATTTCTCCCATAGACTTTAACAGGGTGTTCCGCGGCTTTTCGAATTTGCCGCGAACACCCCTAATTGTTCGTTGTTCGCCGAACAGGCGAACAGGCAATGTTCGAGTCGAACATGAGTTCGACTCAAACTCGAAGCTCATCCCTACTGCCAACTCTGGAGCCCCAGCTGCTAGGGGCCCTCCCAACAGGGGTTGGGAGTGCCCTAATAGTAGAGGCAATCCTACCAGAGGAGGGACAAGAAGAGGGCATTCTCAGACCTATGCATCCCCCACATGAACAAGGGCATTGGCGGGACCATGGGGGTACCTCTTGATCCAATAGAGGTAATATCCCCAATAGCCCCCCAATCGACATAATTTTTACCATTATGGTCAAAACCAATATGGGAGAGGTAATGAGGTCCTGAGGGGTAATGAGTCATATCCTGATCATGCTCATTTTCCTGTCCAAAATCGTTTCACACCATTATTCTACAAAGATACAACACAGGGTGAGGGTTTTTAAATTACATTGGCAAGGCCCATGGGGGCAGACTCCCACAGGGACAAACAGGGAGGAAAAAAAAGGGCAAGAGAGAAAGAAGAGCCGGAAGAAAAACTCAAAAGACAAAGGCTATAATAGGGACTGGTGTTTGCAACATCAGCGGCTACGACTTTTCGGAGGATGAACTTAAAGTCCTTGATAAAGGACTTAAAGGGGTTGTAAAGGAAAACATTTTTTTTTCATAATAAGCTTCCTTTACCTGCAGACATTACTCTTTTCACTTCCTCATTGTTCGTTTTTGCTCAGAAGTTGCTCTATTTCTTCTCTGTTCTGTTCACTTCCTGCTTGTCTGATTGTTACTCACCACCGTGATGGGGGGCTTTACTGCGGTGGTGAGTAACGTGCTCACCCCCTCCTGGGAACTACATCTGTGCGGCAGGACACTCTCTACGTGTTAGAGACTTCAAGGAGGTGTGAATTACTGGGCGTGCCACAATTCATACTGGTAAATGTAGTTCTAAGGCCCCGTACTCACGACCAAACATGTCTGCAGACGTGTGTTGGCCCGAGCGGACCATTTTCGGGCGGATCGGACAGGTTTCCAGCGGACTGTTTCCTGGACTTGCTTTAAAACAGTCCGCTGGAAACCTGTCCGCCCGGACATGTGCGGTCGTCTGTACAGACCTACCGTACATGTCCTGCCACCCGCCATCCCTCGCATGCGTCGAATGACTTCGACGCATGCGTGGAAGCATTTTAAAGGCAGGCCGCCCACGCCGCCGCGTCATTGTCGCGGCGACACCGCGTCATTGATGCGGCGACACCGCGGACACGCCCCGCGTATTGTTTACAGGCGGACCTCTGTTCGATGGTGTGTGCAGCCATCGAACAGAAGTCCCCGGGCAGACATGTCCGATGAAAACGGTCCGCGGACCTGTTTCATCGGACATGTCTGCTCGTGAGTACTCAGCCTTACATGAACAAACGATGCAAACCAGGAAGTGAATGAGAGAACAGAAACTAGAATGCCAGAGGTGATATAGATAAAGGAATTTAATAGGTATTTACTAGTTTTTTAACAGAATCATTACACTATTCTGTCTGTCTACCTTGCAGACATTAATTTTAGGCAACATTTTTTTTCCTTTAGTGACCCTTTAAGTTTGCTCCAGTCCGTAACTTTAATACGTTTCAAACGTATATAAGCCTACAGAAATTTGTCAGGACTTTAAATATCAAACGTTATTTTCTTTCTAAACTGGGCAAATCCTTCCCAACCCCCATTCATGTAGCCCCGCAGGGGCTACATTCAAATTTAGCCAACAAATCTGTCTTTAACCCACCCAAGAATGACCATAGGCACATAGAAGTATTTAAAAATATGGTCGCCAGTGATCTGGATTCCATGAAGATTAAAAAGTGAGGGATCCCCACTATCTTAAATCAGGTATTGCTACTTTGGAGAAAAATAAAAATGTTGTGGTTCGAAGTGCCGATAAAGGTGGGGGACTTGTAGTCATGAGATGAAAAGATGATAATTTTTCCTATTGGCTAAAATAAAAAACGACGAAGTACAAAAACGTCGGACGACGCTGTATGCAAACGCGCAAATAAGCATGAATACGCGCGACAAAACGCCGAAAAAAAAAAACGCTGAAAAAAACGCCGAACGACCGACGCTCAGGTGTGAATGCAGCCTTAACTGTGTGAGGTGTGTTTACTCTGGAGAGCCGCAAGTCAAAGAAAGGTAACAACATTGTTATATTGTTATTGCATATCTCATATGTGTTATTGTGGCCCCAGTCAAGTAGGGGACACAATACTACTGCATTTGTCTGGTGTGCCAAGGGAGGATTCGAGCCATTTAAAGGGGTGAATAAACTATTGAGAGTAGATCCCAAATCTATCCAGCGGCTCCTGCAGGGGGTAGCGCTACACCTGCAATACTACCAGTGTCGTATACGTGCTCAACTGCGACTGTGGGCTACAGAACATAGGGAGGACCTCCAGACTCCTCAGTATCTGCATCGCAGAACACGTCAATAACATCAAAAAGGGCCTGCGGACCCATAATGTCTCCAAACATTTCAGAAACTTCCATAATAGAGACCCCAAATGTCTTAAATTTTTGGGCCTAGAAAGAGTTTATTTGCACTGGAGAGGAGGGAATTTTATTCGTCAACTTAGTCAACGTGAATCCTTCTGGATCCACAAGACGCAGGTTTTGGTTCCAGGAGGGTTGAACGTGGACTTTAATTTTTCCTCATAAGTATTATTTCAGAATGTTGCGGGTGTTCGTCTTTATTATTATTATTGTTCTTATATTGTTTTTTTTTTTGTTTTTTATCTAAATTTATAAGTATTTTTATTTCTGCATACCCTTTTTTATACTATTTGTAATGATGTGGCTGTATGTTTATCCTTATATGCGTGGTAGTGCATCTTAGGGAGGTCTATTGATGACCCCACAGAATGCTGTGTCCAATTGTGCGTAAGTGATTATCTTAGCTTCCAGATTTCCGGTCGCGGCACGTCCTGCATGTTCAATGCTCTCCATGGTTACCGGGCTGTTATTTAGAGACGCCGGGTGACGAGGTAGCCCCACCCACCGCTGACAACGTTATTCCTTCATATGGTTTCACCACTGATTGATGCCTGTCTGCCACCTCGTTGGACTGAATCATCACCATCATCACCCCTCTGTGGGAACAAGCGAATTTGACCATTTGTTTACTCAGTGGTCCACCTCATCTGGTAAGAGTGTTCACTTCTACTGGTGGAGGACTTGTCACTTTGAAAATACCGTTTGAAGAATTTCTACATCACGGGGTGTTCCATCACTGTTTTATTGTGTACTACAGTATATGGACTTTAGTTATTGCGCTGCACCTTTTTATTTTATATAGTTATATATAAACCCGTTTTGTTTTTTAATCTACATTTGCATTTACTTTAAGTTCTAATTTAAAGTAGGATCACTATATATACTCTGGGGTAGATTCAGGTAGCTGCGCCGCTTCTTACGGCGGCGCAGCGTATCGTATTTACGCTGCGCCGCCGTAAGTTTGAGAGGCATGTGCTGTATTCACAAAGCACTTGCCTCCTAACTTACGGCGGCGTAGCGTAAATGGAGCCGGCGTAAGCGCGCGTCATTCAAATGAGGGGGGCGTGTTTTATTCAAATTAGGTTGACCCCGCGTACTTTAATTTTTTTACGAACGGCGCATGCGCCGTTCGTGAAAAAATCCCAGTGCGCATGCTCGAAATTCCGACGCAAATCGTCATTGCTTTCGACGTGAACGTAAATTACGTCCAGCCCTATTCGCGAACGACTAACGCAAACAACGTAATAAATTCAAATTTCGAAGCGGGACTGACGTCCATACTTAACATTGGCTGCGCCACCTATTAGCAAGAGCAACGTTACGCCAAAAAAGCCTTACGCAAACGACGTAAACAAATACCGCCGGGCGCACGTACGTTCGTGAATCGACGTAACTAGGTAATTTGCATATTCTACACCGAAAACAACGGAAGCGCCACCTAGCGGCCAGCGTGAGAATGCACACAATTATACGCCGCCGCATTCAAGTTACGTCGGCGGAGGAAGCCTATTTTTTAAGCGTATCTGCCTTTGAGAATCGGCGTAACGATACGCCGACGCAGATTTGAAATTACGGCGCCGTATCTGGAGATACGCCGCCGTATCTGCTACCTGAATCTACCCCTCTGTGTGCAAAAAGCATATAGAATGAAGGTGTTAAAAAAAAAAAAAAAAAGTGTAGAAGTGTTTGTGCAACTTTCCTTTGTGGCAAATTAATTAAAACTTATGGATCCAGCTGGGAAGATTTTCCCATACTTCCTGTCCTGGAGATGCAGAAGGTAACAAGAGTTATCTCTACAAAGTTAAAGGAATCCCACTGTTACCAGCACAATGTCCCGAATTTGAAAATTCACCCTCATTTCCTGTTTTGGTAACAACTGTAAAATCTTTGATTTCCCATCACGTTGTCTTTCTGATAATGGCCATCAGGACATTCACATAAGGAATATACACACACAAAAAAACAAAAAAACTGACAGGGGTTCTAATCCTTCCCTACACTTTCCCAAATTAAAAAACAAACAACCTGCAAGCACTAGCTGGCATACAAGATTTCACATCCTGATGCTTGAATATAAATTTCAATGATACATGCCTGTACATATGCTGCCTCTTTTTTCACAACAGTAAAGAATACAGGTTTTTGGTGTTTTGGTGCATGTGGATTTCATTGATTAGTGAGACGGTCACATTCATCTTCTTTTATTTTAACTTATTCAAAGGTAATGCCGCGTACACACGATCGGTCAAACCGATGAGAACGGTCTGATGGACCGTTTTCATCGGACCAAACCGATCGTGTGTGGGCCCCATCGGTTATTTATCCATAGGTTAAAAAAAAGCAATCTTGGTTAAAAATCCACGCGTGCTCAGAATCAAGTCGACGCATGTTTGGAAGCATTGAACTTCGGTTTTTTCAGCACGTCGTTGTGTCACCGCATTCTGACACGATCGTTTTTTTAACCGATGGAGTTTAGGCACGACTGACCATCAGTCAGCTTCATCGGTTAACCGATGAAAACGGTCCATCAGACCGCTCTCATCGGATGGACCGATCGTGTGTACGCGGCATTAGATGTAGCACATGTTATAGGAACAGAAAGCATAAATGCAGCATTAGTTGTATGTTGAACATGTACAACATTCTAGGATCTTGCCATACACATTCAACATCAGTGTACAATCAGATAGAGATAGCCATTGCGATGTACACGAATGTGATGCCAACATACGTTAAAGTGGTTGTAAACCCTTACATATACCCAGTAAAGTGGCAAGCCTCAGCTGGTACACAGATTAAACAAATCTTCCTACATAAGTTGTACCCGTTTATCTGCAGCACTCTCTTCTCCACATCTTTTCAAAGTGCTGAATTATAAAGTTCAATAAAAACAGGGTGGAGAGCTGAAGGACAGGAACAGCGCAGAGGCTGTCAATCTGTTGGAGCTCCCTCCTCTGTCACCATTTTTTTCTTGGCGTTAGGAAAACTTGTCAGGAGTGAGTCATGCTGATAGCAGAGGAACAAAGCAGCAGAAAGAAATTACACTTAAGCCTCGTACACACGATCAGACCTTTATCCGACCAAAATCACATCAAAATTCCATCGGAGTAAAAGAGAACATGTTCTCTATCTAAACTCTGATGGAATTCATCGGAATTTCCAATGGAATTACTCCGATGGGGCATACACACACGGTCGGAATTTTCGATGGTCTGTCTGACTTTTTCCATCGGAAATTCCGATCGTGTGTACGGGGCTTAAGTGTGTACTTGTCTCCATCCAGAGCCCTATAGAAGAATATGCTTTGTACATATTTCATATCTTATTTTTACAACCACTTTAAGGTCTCTGTTCGCAGACACCAGATTCATTTGCATATCATAACACATGGTGAGTGGAATTTTAGGTACTGAATTTGTAAGAACTTCCCAGCCTATAGGTGACTCAAGGGTGCTGCAACAGACTTGCCAAATTAGGGGTAGATCCACAAAAGGATTACGCCAGCGTATCTACTGATACGCCATCGTAATTTTAAATTTCCCGCGTTGTATCTTTAGTTTGAATCCTCAAACCAAGATATGACGGCATCTGGGTTCGATCCGACAGGTGTACGGCTTCGTACGCCTTCGGATCGTAGATGCAATACTTCGGCCTCCGCTAGGGGTGGGTTTGCGTCGTTTTCCGCGTCGGGTATGCAAATTAGCTTTTTCCGTCGATCCACGAACGTACGCGCGGCCGTCGCATTCTCTTACGTCGTCTCTAGTCGGCTTTTTCCGGCGTATAGTTTGAATTTTTTTTTTTTGCGCAAGTTGTTCGTGAATCGGGATGGACGTAACTCACGTCTAAGTTAAAAAAATTACGTCCTAGCGACGTCATTTAGCGCAATGCACGGCGGGAAATTTTGGGACGGCGCATGCGCAGTTCATTTGGCGCGGGAACGCGCTTCATTTAAATTAAACACGCCCCCTACCTGCCCAATTTGAAATCCGCCGCCAGAAATACACTACGCCGCCGTAACTTAAGGCGCAAATTCTTTGAGGATTCGAAGATCTGCCAGGTAAGGTACGGCGTCGTAACGTATCTCTGATACGCTGCGCCCATCTAAATCTCTGTGGATCTGACCCTTTATGTTTAGATCTATCATTACTTTTGCTATTGAGTATCCATACTGCTGCACTGCTTTGTATGATATCTTCATAGATCTACTGAATACACCCAACACCTGCTAATACTGATTGTAGATCTTTATTTATTTTTTTTAAATACAAGACAACATAATTTGCTCCTGGCTCAGAGACTAGAATGGACAGACATCTCATTAAAGCAAGACATACCATACAACATACCATACAAAGAGCATAAACACAGCACAAAGTCCAATATCACAGTCCAGTACAGAAAAATAAATAATCAAGTTGATTTGCTTTAAGATTTAATTAAGTATATATGCTGTGGCTGACCACAAAGTGATGGTTTTAGATCTTAGGCCGGGTACACACGGACAAACATGTATGGTGAAAGCGGTCCGTCGGACCGTTTTCACCATACATGTCTGCCAGAGGGCTTCTGTACGATGGTTGTACACACCATCGTACAGAAGTCCGCGCGTAAACAATACGCGGGGCGTGTCCGCGGTGTCGCCGCGTCGATGACGCGGTGTCGCCGCGACAATGACGCGGCGACGTGCGCGGCCCGCCTTTAAAATGCTTCCACGCATGCGTCGAAGTCATTCGACGCATGCGAGGGACGGCGGGCGCCTGGACATGTACGGTAGGTCTGTACTGACGACCGTACATGTCCGAGCGGGCTGAATTCCAGCGGGCTGTTTTAAAACAAGTCCAGGAATATTTGTCTGCTGGGAAAAGGCCCGGCGGGCAAATGTTTGCTGGAATTCGGCCCGCTCGCGCCCACACACGACCAAACATGTCTGCTGAAACTGGCCTGCGGGCCAGTTTCAGCAGACATGTTTGCTCGTGAGTATGGGGCCTTAGAAGAACTAAACACAAAAGCTAGTTGAATTCCAGGATGCAGCTAGAGAGAGAACAAATAAAAATGTTTTAGGGTACCAAAAACATAGAAAATGCTTTCATGTCTTGAATGGTATGTGTCTTTACTATTCATAAATGGCGTCTCTATTGGAGGAAAAGAAGAAAACTATACTATAATCTTTATTTCATTTCAGGAAGACTGTAGGAAACACTAGGTCCCATAGACTTGAATAGGATGTACCCATGCTGCTGGAGCAACCTCCCATCCAAGTCTATTGGACATTAGTGTAGAGCAGGGGTCTCAAACTGGCGGCCCTCCAGCTTTTGTGAAACTACAAGTCCCATCATACCTCTGCCTGAGGGAGTAATGCTTGTAACTATTAGCCTTGCAATGCCTCATGGGACTTGTAGTTTCACAACAGCTGGAGGGCCGCCAGTTTGAGACCCCTGGTGTAGAGACATGGGCAGCCCACTACTAGATTCTACTGGCCAGGCAGCAGACGACATAGAGGCTGTTGGAGGAGGTAAATACAACCTACTTGGGTAGTTTATGTGTAACATAGCGGATTGTATTGATGAGGGCAATACGGAGGAGGGCTGGGAGAATTTTTGATGACATATAAACTTGTATGTAAGTCCTATTGGTAGGGGTCCTTCCACTCAATAATTATTTAGAACAGTGAGGGGAAGTCCCTATAAGTTGCCACCAAAACTGGTGTCCCTATTGGAAAAACTCCTTTCTGGCTGCTCTGTTGATCCTCTGGTTTTAAGTTGGAACATACTTGTTTTGGCTCACTGAATCAGCAGAAGCCAGGGGGTCAGCATGGCAGACAAGAAACTAACATTTTCTGGAGGTCACCAATAGCCTACAACATTTCTCTCTGTTTTTTTTTTTTTTTTTAAATTAAGTGAATCGGACAGCTTTTTAAATGAATTCAAAGTTGACTGGACATTGCTGTTTTATGAAAAATAACTTTCTCTTGAATATAAGCTGTATTATTGCACCACTTTCTGCTTTTTCTTTAAAGATTAACTGTGGGCACCAACAACAATTAAAGAGATAGAGATAGATATACAGTATATATATGCACAGAGGTTGATTAATGTGAAGATATTACCTTCATTCATCTAGTGATATCACAGATCACCAAATTGACTGCTGTGACAGCCATTCACGTTGGTCACATGATCATAAACTCCGCCTCCCGGCATCCTAAACCCCTAAGGGGCCAGGAGGTGCCAGCTCCAAGCAGTTAAAGTAATTGTAAAGGCTAATCATAGCATAGATGGGATTTTTTTAATGATGCCCCAATAAACAAAAATGACTTTAAAATATTTTATTTTATATCCATTAAAATCAGATTAAAAGGCAATATACAGCAATATTTTCTATGTACAGCAAGAATACAGTTACTTATTTATTTCCACCAAGGCTACACCGTTCAATCCTCTACATTTTTCACCGAAGTTGGCTTCTTCAGAAGTGTTACCAGGAGTTAATAAGCTGTACATAAACAAATTACATACATAACAAATTATATTTACATTAATCACAATTTTATCACAAGCAAAGTTTTGTCACCAATTTATGCTCACCTATCTCCATATCTTACTGACAAATTTTAATTCTATTTTAATGCTATTCCTAGAAGTGACTTTATCGCTAGATCAATAGAGTGCCACCAATAATGACCATAGTCTCTCTCTATGCATGTCTCTGTCTTTCAAAGCCTGTCTCTCTCTCTCTGTCTGTCTTCACCCCCCTCCTCTTGCAGGAAACAGCATGTGGTGAAAATTGTATTTTTCCCATATCTTTTTTTTTTTTTTTTAATTGTTTTTATTAAGGTATTTTCAATGTTGTTGAGATACAAAACAGGGCCATAATTTTTCCCATATCTTACTTAACTCTTTAGGAACGCTTATAAACGCCAGCAATAATCACATGTCAAATCCGTCAGGCTTATTGTATCCAATATGATTGATCGATCAATATTTGTACATTCAACCTGCCCATATGTGGTCTATGTCCGGCTTAAGAAGTGGATTTGATTTTCTACAGTCCTAAACATATTTAAAACTTTTTCTTCTTATTCCTTTTCTGATAGATAGTTGAAGCAAAGTAAATAGCGTTCCTAATAAGAACTCATTAATACATAAAGCCCTTTGAGTGCTGAAAGATGGACATTGGTGAAGACACTATGGGGTCGTTTTACTATAGATGTTATTTTCACTCTTGCTGACAAACACCCATACAGGGCTGGTACAAGGATTCTTGACACCCTTGGCCCCACCCCTGACTCCATTCCCTTTGCCCTGCCCATGTATACCTACCTGCCACCTACCAGCACCCATAAATGCAGCCTCACCAGTGCCCATGTGATTGGCAGATCATTCTTATACACTATATCTAATCTGTATATATATTTACATGCGATAATGCAATCATAGTGACAGCGTTTAAATTACTCATCAAGTGACGGTCTGGGGCTCTGCAGACTGTATCTGTATCTGTAGACTCTCTCTGATTTCAACGACGTGACCATGCCACTGCCCGTGCGAGGAAAGTACAATTTTAAATGCTGCATTGCTGCCTGCCTCAGTGCCTCCTCCAGGCAGGCCACAGGCTCCACCTGTCACCAAGCCTGGAGCACCACCAGTGACTCCACTGATGCTGCCATTGTTCAGGAGGACAGGCCAGATCAGGATAAGAAATCCTGCGGCCGGGGCATATGCGTACTGCACTGGGCAGAGAGGCAGAGCTTGCTGGTGAAGACGTTGACCGCATGCGGTGTGAGAGACAGACAGCAGGTCACTGACACTGATAATCAGAGGCATGCAATGGCGCAGGGGATTTTTCCTTCCTCCATTCAGTAGGGACACAGACACAGTCCTCCACTGCCACTGCGCCTCTGACACTATTTCCGGAGGGACTTGGGAGCGGCTGGCTAACTGTTGAGACTGAGTTAGTTGCTGGCTGCAGAGAGAGGGAGTACCAGCGGACGGGCACCCTAGGAGGCAGTGCGCCCTAGGTGGCTGCTTAGTTTGCCTAAGACTGTGTTATGATAATATTATGACAAATAAAACACATTTGTGTGCATATGTATATGATAGATATTCTGACGTACCATCAAGGGCTAGGCCTATCTTGACTTCATTAGTAGCTGTGTTGAAGGATTTAGCAGCTGCGCACTGTGAAGAACAAGCAAAAAAATCATAAGCTGTCAGACTGGTTTACATTTCTGATATTTTAATTGTAAATAGCAAATCATGATGAGTTTTTATATTTGCATTATTTTAATATAGCTTATGTAATTGCCAGCAGCATCATCTATTCACACATGCATATAGGCATGATTTTCAAACCTAAAATTTTAAGATTGCAAAATACATCCATACGTGTGTGAATACATGCCGGTGCCGGCGGCTGTGCATATGGCATTTTCTGTTTTGCATTCCTGTAGGCAAAATTACACTGCAGCTGTGGCTCTTGAACTCCACAACAATAAATGTATTTTACACTGTACACCTATATGCTGTACTTAAAGCGGAGTTACACCCAAAAGTGGAACTTCCGCGTTAAGCACTCCTCACATATAATTTTTTTTTGGGGGGGGGGAGTGGGGGCTTTGGTAGGAGTGGGACTTCCTGTCCCACTTCCACCTTCCGCCCAGGGACCACCTCGGCGACTTCTCTTCTCGCCTTAGGTGGCCCCTCCCTTTAGGCGATCTCCAGGGACACGTGACAGGTCCCAGAAGATCGCCTGTCCACTCATAGAGTGCAGCGCGACTCACGCGAGTGCCCGGCCGTGAAGCCGAAAGCTGTCAAGGCTGGGTGCCCACGCTATGAATGGAGGCGCTGGCCGGAGAGGGGGGGAGAGGAGCGGAGCAAGTAAGTGTCTGTTTATTAAAAGTCAGCAGCTACACCTTTTTGTAGCTGCTGACTTTTAATAAACACTAAAAGGATGAACTCCCCTTTAATTGCTGTGCCACCAGAGGCCTTAGAATAAAACAGTTTTGTGTTGGCTTTTACTGTATAGGCTCCATTTTTGCTGACTAGGAGCAGACCCTGCTTATTGAACCCAGAGGTCCCCTTCCCTCATGTTCAATAATCGGATCCTCATTCTGCATTTTGTTTCAGTCCTTCCATTCATATATATTTACACACATCATAGGTCATTATAAAATGCTGTATGGCTATACAAACTAGAAGAATAAGGTACTTGTCCCATGAACAAAATCAAATGAAACTCTGTCATTTGCATGGAAATACTTGTCAACCAAGCAATAAAAGGTATTAATTTTTTAATTCAATATATACTGATTAGCTAAGTTGTAAGTAATAAATCAGTTGCTTTTTTTCAAGAATTTCTTGAGGGCATACAATATAATAGATATTTTATCTACTTATTTTTGTAGTACAATCTTGCACCATTCTCCTTCCTGATAAGTGGCCGACAGCCACGAAATGTGTAGAGTTTCAAACTAAGGGTGCCCAGACAAGTTTAAGTTAACAAGGTTAAATTATGTATTTTTATTGTGTATTTGTCTGTGTATTTTATGTATGAGTAATTCATGAATTTATCTTGTCAATCATGTTTATATGATAATCTGTATTACATATTTTGCATTCATTATACCAATCATGTTTTTTGATTATTTGTATTATACACTACATTATTACAGTCAATATTTAAGTCTCATTGATTACATTTATACTATTACCAATTGATTAACATGTTTTTTTGATTATGGAATGCCTAATGTGTTTCCATAAGACCTATGAAGATACGGTTGCACATGCACATTTCCCAGCCAGCTTGAAGGAGTACTACAGCACTACCCACCATAGGCCATAAATATAAATCTAGGTGACGTGCTAATCTGAGGTATGTAGAGGATGTCTAATAGCATAAGTAGAAGAAAAGAGGCTTTAAAGCCCTGTACACACGATCGGTTTGTCTGATGAAAACAGACCGATGGACCTTTTTCATCGGTCAAACCAATCGCGTGTGGGCACAATCGGTTTGTTTTCCATTGGTTAAAAAAAAATAGAACATGTTTTAAATTTTTCCTATGGATAAAAAAACGATCGAAAAAAACGATCGTCTGTGTGGAAGTCCATTGGTCAAAAATCCACGCATGCTCAGAATCAAGTCAATGCATGCTCGGAAGCATTGAACTTCATTTTTCTCAGCACGTTGTAGTGTTTTACGTCACCGCGTTTGGTTACGGTCGGATTTTTGACCGATGGTGTGTAGGCAAGACTGATGAATGTCAGCTTCATCGGATATCCGACGAAAAAATCCATCGGATTAAATTCCATCAGATATCCGATCGTGTGTACAAGGCTTTACACTTTCCTCCCCCCAGACTGACAATGCCGCTGTCCAAATGTGCCCCTGTGCTCCTTCATCCAGAGGGGGGTCCCTCTAATACACAAGATGTGCTACAGGCCAAATCAACAGGTGAAAACAGAGAAAAAAAGCCAAAAAATAAAACAAATGCAGCCACCGCATCTAAGGATTGGTAAGCTGTAACATATTACATTTTGGGTTTAATACAGCTTTAATCAGATATAGCCAGGCAGATAGAAATTTCAGAAGGATGCCAGCAATGGCAACCCACGTACTTTTCTCATTGAAAAAAATCACTTTCAGGTGGCCATGGACAGCAATATGCAAATGTACAGATACCGTAGTGAAGATCTGACAAACAGTTATAATGCCGCCATAGACGATACAATTTTCTTTCCTGCAACCACGGGTTGCGGAGCTATTGTGCACTCCCATGGAGCTGTCCCTGCCGGGAGCACACAGTGATTATTCCTAGTGTGAGATTTAAACCATCTAAGGCCGGCTTAAGTGGGTCTGTGGGAAGTCAAATGGCAGACATAAAGCCCTGGCTTTTTAAGAGAGAATAATAGCTGTGTTTTCTATAATGATCATCAGCCATACTGTATGCATGTTGCTCCTAGCCAGTAGACAATCCAGACTGTCAGCTAACGTCTGTGAGCACCTTGAGTAATGCTTCACTGCTGCCAAACAATGTCAGCCTCAGTTGCAGCCCCTCTATCCACCCCTATATGCATAATGGGTAGATTCATGCATAGCATGAAACTACCCAAGCACCTGATTAGAGCCAGAGGCTCTAATAGACTTTAAAATAGGGTGGACTCAGGTCGCAGAGCGTGCATCTGGAGCCCACCCAGGTGTGTTACAGCAGCGAATGATTATTTGCTGTTGAAACACTGACCCAATCAGTGAGACCCGTTTTCTGATTGGCCGAATTGAGAAGACTCCTGTTTTGCCACCAACAAAGAGCAAATGCAGCCACTGCATTAGAGAGAGCAAACGGAACCTGCCTCCGTGGAGACCAGGAGAATGGGAGGCCGCCAAGCAGGGGAAGCCGCCGCTGTGGAGAGCAAGAGAACGGGAGGCCGCCGGTGATGGAGAGCAGGAGAACGGGAGGCCGCCGGTGATGGAGAGCAGGAGAACGGGAGGCCGCCGTCGGTGATAGGGTAAGTGCTACCAACCGATGGAGTGGGGAGGCGGCATAATGTTTGCGACCCCCTCCCTAAGAAATAATTTTAACCAGCCGCCACTGGTCAGCCTCTTATCAGAGAAAATGTATCACTTACCCCAGAACATGTTTCAGTGGTGTTGTCACACAAACGTACATCACAGAAAAGGTTTACATAGGCCTGATTTTGAAACTGGAATGAGCTTATGCTGAAAGATGCTTCCAATGCTTTGCTATTATCCAACACCAATGTGGGAACAGTTCCCTGGACACAGCTGTAAATTAGAAAAATATATAAATAAGAATATTTTTGTTACACTGCTGACCTCACTGGCCGGTTTTAGCATGACTTAGGAAAATAAAATATAATGCCGCGTACACACGACCGCTTTTCATGATGAGAAAAATGCAATTTTCTTAATTGGCCATTAAAAACGATCGTGTGTATGCTGCAGAGCATTTTTCTCATCGTGAAAAATGGGCATTAAAAATTTAGAACATGCTCGAATTTTTTAAACATGGTCGTGTGTAGGCTTTAACGACAGGAAAAAAACGTACATGCTCAGAAGCAAGTTATGAGACAGGAGGACTCGTTCTGGTAAAACCAGCATTCGTAATGGAGACAGCACATTCGTCACGCTGTAACAGACTAAAAAGCACGAAGACTGAAAAGCGCAAATCGTCTCTCACCAAACTTTTACTAACACGAAATTAGCAAAAGCAGCCCGAAGGGTGGCACCATCCGAATGGAACTTCCCCTTTATAGTGCCATTGTACGTCACCGCGCTTTGCTCAAGCATTTTTTTTTCACGATCGTGTGTATGTAAGGCAGGCTTGACAAGAATCACGTAGAAAAAAACTTTTTTCCATGACATTAAAAACGGTCGTGTGTACGTGGCATTACTTTTCATAATTAAAGCTTTGATTTTTGCTTTTAATTGATCTTAGTGAGCAATTTAATTTCTTTGCCTTTGATAGAGTTTGCCACATTTGACTTTAAAAGAAATAGACAACCATGGAGCACTGTGTGCAATGTATACACCACACACGCTCAGGTCCTATTTACCTATACCCCTTTAACCACTAGAGTACCGGGCCATCGTCAAATGACGGCTCCACGGTTACTCTGAAAATTCAACAGGACGTCATATGGCGTCCTGTATTCTTGCGGCCACTGGGGGGCGCGCGAGCGCGCCGGCGGCCGCGCGCGCGCCCGGCGCGTCCCCGAGATGCCGATGCGCGTGCCTGGCGGTCGCGATGTCCGCCAGGCACTCGGAATCGGCGGCTACAGGGACAAGACGTGGAGCTCTGTGTGTAAACACAGAGCTCCACGTCCTGTCAGGGGAGAGAGGAGACCGATCTGTGTCCCTTGTACATAGGGACACAGCATCGGTCACCTCCCCCAGTCACCCCCCTTTCCCCACAGTTAGAACACAATTTAGGGATACATATTAACCCCTCCCTCACCCCCTAGTGTTAACCCCTTGAATGCCAGTCACATTTATACAGTAATTAGTGCATATTTATCGCATTAATCGCTGTATAAATGTGAATGGCGCCAAAAACGTGTCAAAAGTGTCCGATGTGTTCGCCGCAATGTCACGGTGACAGTAAAAAAATCGCAAATCGCCGCCAATACTAGTAAAAAAATTAATAAAATAAAAATGCCATAAATCTATCAGCTATTTTGTAAACGCTATAACTTTTGCGCAAACCAATCAATATATGATCATTGCGATTTTTTTTTACCAAAAATATGTAGAAGAATACATATCGGCCTAAACTGAGGAAAAAAAACAGTATGGAAGTGGTTAAACCCTTCCCTCTGTTAGTGCAGTGTGGCTGTTCAGGGACATAGCTCCCAACTGTCCTGATTTTGAGGTACTGTCCCTGAACAAAGTCCCTCTGTCCCCTTTTCCTTTGTCCCTCATTTTGGTCTGATCTAAATAATTGTATATAAAATGCACTATAGATCTTTCAAAATGTGTTTCCCAGTGCTAAACCATTCATCCAATTTCAAAATTTCTGCACTGGTAAATTTCAATAGCCAGGAAGGAATGTGGTGTACACACGACCGGTATTCCCGGCAGGAAAACTGTCAGTAGAACATTTGGCCGGGAATCCCAGCCGTGTGTATGCTCCCTTGCAGTTTTCCCCTCAGGAAGACAGCCGAGAATCCTGAAAATAGAGAACCCTGTTCTCTATTTTTCCATCGGGATTCCCGGCAGAGTGTTTCCTGCTGAGAAAACAGTCTGTATGCTTACCTGTCCCAGGTAAACCCACTCATGCTCGATAAGAGTTTGACGCATGCGCGGTAGCATACAAGTTTAGTGTGGGGTGTAGCAAGATGGCGGCGACGGCATTGAATGTGACAAGCGCCGGCTCGTCGTAGTCGATGTCACCGCGTTCATGCCATTCAAAAGAACGGCGGTTCTTTTGAATGGCCGTCTGTATGCATGGCTTTGCAAGACAAGCTTGCCAGGAATCCTGTCAGGAAAACCGTGTTGTTTTGTCCTGACGGGATTCCCGGCTGTGTGTACAGGGCCTAACTCTCCTTTGAGAGGGCGTAACAGGGGGTGTGTTATATGCAAAAAGGAGGGAAGAAAAGAAAAAGGCGCACCAGCCTAGTGTGTTACCGTTATAACAATTTAATAAAAATAAAAATATAATAAAAAACTACTCACAAAGAAAGCAACATAATAGGCTTATCGAAAACGTTGTAGTGCAGGGGTGGGCAATTATTTTTTCGATGGGGCCACATGAGAAACTAAAAATATTTTGGAGGGCCGGGCCAAAAGGCTAAACTCAATACTGCATAAAATCAATTGTATTTCTTTATAAAAAGCAGTAAATATCATTATTGGACAACTGGGACGAGTACTTGTTATAGACATGGCACAGGAGGGAGACAGAGGCTGGGGACATGGCACAGGAGGGGGACAGAGGCTGGGGACATGGCACAGGAGGGGGACAGAGGCTGGGGACATGGCACAGGAGGGGGACAGAGGCTGGGGACATGGCACAGGAGGGGGACAGAGGCTGGGGACATGGCACAGGAGGGGGACAGAGGCTGGGGACATGGCACAGGAGGGGGACAGAGGCTGGGGACATGGCACAGGAGGGGGACAGAGGCTGGGGACATGACACAGGAGAGGGACAGACGCTGGGGACATGACACAGGAGGGGGACAGACGCTGGGGACATGACACAGGAGGGGGACAGACGCTGGGGACATGACACAGGAGGGGGACAGACGCTGGGGACATGACACAGGAGGGGGACAGACGCTGGGGACATGACACAGGAGGGGGACAGACGCTGGGGACATGACACAGGAGGGGGACAGACGCTGGGGACATGACACAGGAGGGGGACAGACGCTGGGGACATGACACAGGAGGGGGACAGACGCTGGGGACATGACACAGGAGGGGGACAGACGCTGGGGACATGACACAGGAGGGGGACAGACGCTGGGGACATGACACAGGAGGGGGACAGACGCTGGGGACATGGCACAGGAGGGGCACAGACGCTGGGGACATGACACAGGAGGGGGACAGAGGCTGGGGACATGACACAGGAGGGGGACAGACGCTGGGGACATGGCACAGGAGGGGCACAGACGCTGGGGACATGACACAGGAGGGGGACAGAGGCTGGGGACATGACACAGGAGGGGGACAGACGCTGGGGACATGACACAGGAGGGGGACAGACGCTGGGGACATGACACAGGAGGGGGACAGACGCTGGGGACATGACACAGGAGGGGGACAGACGCTGGGGACATGACACAGGAGGGGGACAGACGCTGGGGACATGACACAGGAGGGGGACAGACGCTGGGGACATGACACAGGAGGGGGACAGACGCTGGGGACATGACACAGGAGGGGGACAGACGCTGGGGACATGACACAGGAGGGGGACAGACGCTGGGGACATGGCACAGGAGGGGCACAGACGCTGGGGACATGACACAGGAGGGGGACAGAGGCTGGGGACATGACACAGGAGGGGGACAGACGCTGGGGACATGGCACAGGAGGGGCACAGACGCTGGGGACATGACACAGGAGGGGGACAGAGGCTGGGGACATGACACAGGAGGGGGACAGAGGCTGGGGACATGGCACAGAGGCTGCAAATAAATAGAATGAAGTATTCTATTTTAGTATCGGGGGTATTAGCGGGAGTACGAGTACTCCCGCTAATACTCGGTATCGGTCCCGATACCGATACTGGTATTGGTATCGGGACAACCCTATTGGCAACACTGCCCGGGGGCCGGATTAAAAGGTCCGCCGGGCCGTATCCGGCCCGCGGGCCGTAGTTTGCCCAGGTCTGTTGTAGTGGATACCCCTCGAACCACACTCCAAATGGGAGGATGAAGGTGTGTCACTGCTGGCTGATGCGTTACGAGGCTCCAAAGACCTTTTCATCAGAGCCGGGCTGATGAAATGGTAACACACTAGGCTGGTGCGCCTTTTTCTTTTCTTCCCTCCTTTTTGCTACTAGGATATTCCCCATCCATGAAGGGCAGCAAGGCCTTTGTTACCGTTTTTGGTACTTTTAGTTGTGGAACATTGACTGATTTGTTTTTCGGTGTGTTAGATGCATACATACTTTTGCTAATAGGTGTCCCTCATTCCTAACGCAAAAAGTTGGGAGATGCGCAGGGGTGACTCAGGTTTTTCACAATCCTAGCAACACACCCGGTCCCTTGGCTTGTGTTTTACCTCCCGCTGGTCTGACACTATTCACAATCCGCATGAGGAGACCAGCAGAGAACACACAGCAGGTCACACAACGCACTTCCAGGCCCGTATGAAATCTCATTAGCAGACCAGGAACTACAAATGGCTACTAAGACAAGAGCAGTGGTAGCCAAGAGCGGGATCCTAGCTGAAAAAGGAAATGGAGTGTGCATGTCAGGTGAGAATTGATCAGTTTGTCATCTTGACCCTGGATGACTCAGCACTGGTTACTACAGGCATGCTAACACATGTTGTATTAAGGCAGCCCATTTTTTTTCAATATGCAGCCAACGCACCTCAGCAATTATAAAATTGAACCTGGGCTTTGTTTTTGGCAACACAATAAAGGGCTGTTGCCTCGGTGCTTTGGGGTGTTATTCAGAATGGATGGCACCACAACACACTAATCGGGACATGAAGCATTTTATTTTAACAGTTCTGCAGTCAAGGGCAAAAATGATTGATTTTTTTTGAATGGCTATCTTTCTAAAGCTGCAATGTAAAGTAGGCACATTGGGCCAAATCCTCAAAAGGGATACGCAGGCGGATCTGCTGTTCCGCCTGCGTATCCCTGTGCCTATCTTTGGATCTGATCCTCAGAAGCAGTTTTCCAAAGATAGGCAGAAGATCTGACATCTGTAAGAGACTTACACTGTCAGATCTTAGGATGCAGTACCGCATCCGCCGCTGGGGGCATTTTGCATTGAAATGCTGCTTTGCGTATGCAAATGAGGACTTACGGAGATCCACAAAGCTTTTCAGCTTTGTTTTTTCTGCATAAGTTTACGTTTGCATACGTAAAATTAGGGCTGCTTTTACAAGGTGTAAACTGTTTACACCTTGTAAAAACAGACCTTTTTTTCGATCGCCGCGATTTTCTTTAAATTTTGAATTTTATTTTTCGGCGCGTAACTTTTTTTTTACCCGACGCAACTTTATTGTCCCGTCGCAATCCACAAAGCCCGGCATAACGTAATTTTGCGCGCTGCCCGTCGGGAAATTGACGTCACGAGCATGCGCAGTACGGCCGGCACGGGAGCGCGCCTCATTTAAATTGTCATCGCCCCCTGGATAACAGGACCGCCTTGCGCCGGGAGAATTTAGGTTACACTGCGTGAAATTTCTAGGTAAGTGCTTTGTGGATCGGGCACTTAGGTAGAAATTTCCCGCCAGTGTAACTTAAATGGGAAAAATTAAGTTAGGCTACGATTTTGAGGATTTGGCCCATTGAGATTCCACCAATATTTTCTGTAAAATGTTGTTTCAACAAGTGGAGGAGATCCCCTTTTTCCTCCCTCCCCACCCTTTGGGCCCTTCCCCCTCCCCCGTTCTCCGGCTTCGCTGATGTGGGGTCGCATTTTGCCGCCTCTTGTAGGCCCGGGGGTGATCCTTTGTCCGCCTCACAATATGGTCTTCCCTTTATTCCATCTGACCATCCTCTCAACTGGCGGGACCCTCAAGGGTTGCTCATGTCCTGATTCCTATCAGATCATTTTTTACACTTGATACCATTCAAACTGTAATAAACTTTATACAAATTTTCACTATCTGTATTATCTTTACTTATTGCTGCAACTCAAAGCCCCTAGGGGTACCATTCCTTTTTTCAAGTTCTATCAGGGGTGTGCAGCGCTTTTATCCACAGTGGGTATCGCTTTTCAAACAAGTGGAGGACATAACACTGGTCTAAGACACTTGGGTCACTTTTACTGATTCCAGCTAAATCTGGAAGATATTCACACAGTGTCATCTTAAGAGCATTATAGGCCCCCGGGCAATACAGTGCACTGGGGCCCTGTCTACACAATCATGCACGAGAATTTACTGACAAAAATCATAAAATTTACTGGCAGAACCATGGGGGTAATCCACAAAAATCCGGCGTAACTTAATTTTTCCCATTTAAGTTACACTGCCTTAAAATTTCTACCTAAGTGCCCGATCCACAAAGCACTTACCTAGAAATTTTGGGCTGTGTAACTTAAATTCCGCCGGCGCAAGGCGTTCCTATTTTCATGGGGGCGATTCCCATTTAAATTAGGCGCGCTCCCGCACCGGCCGTACTGCGCATGCTCGTGACGTCATTTTCCCGACGTGCATAGCGCGAAATTACGTTACGCCGAGCTTTGTGGATTGCGACGGGTCAATAAAGTTGCATCGGGAAAAAAAAAAGATACGGCGCAAATTTTTTTTTCTAAATTAAAAAAAAATCGCGTCACTGGACAGAAAGGTCTGTTTTTACAAGGTGTAAACAGTTTACACTTTGTAAAAGCAGCCCTAATTTTGCGTTTGCAAACTAAAACTCACGGAGAAAAAACAAAGCTGAAAAGCTTCGTGGATCTCCGTAAGTGCTAATTTGCATACCCGACGCTGGATTTCGACACGAAATGCCCCCAGCGGCGGATGCGGTACTGCATCCTAAGATCCAGGTCTTCTACCGAACTATGGAAAACTGATTCTGTGGATCAGTTCCATAGTTAGGAACAGGGATACGACGGCGTAACAGCAGTTACGCCGTCGTATCCCTTTTGTGGATCTGGCCCCACATTTTTTACTGCCACTGCAAAAAAAGTACCTAAAATTACAGTTTTCAGTGCCGAACAATGCAAATGTCAGTATTTAAACTATAAACATATACAGTAGCTAGTGCTATTAGCAATGTGTTTAAGTTAAACAAAAGTAAAAAAATAAAAAAAATCTTCATTGACATGAAGGTCAGGTTACTATAACCCAGCCAGCACAGAGTTTCCTCTTACATCAGAGTCTGCAGGATTCCCCCTTACAGTGAAAGGGAACTCTTATGTAAAGGGAACGCTGCAGATCATGATCTAAGAGGGGAACTCTGATGTGGGGGGCATTCTGGTGACCAGAGACCACCTTCCGTAGAGTAAATACACTAAGGTAGGGGGGGTCACTAATATAGGAGGGGGAACCTTTATATCAGTGCCCCCTTACATTTTTGCATTCACTCCCCCCTTACATCAGCAACCCCCCGCACTCGTGGAGGACCGGATCTTCTCTGTGATTTCTGCAAACTGGGCATGGGCAGTTCTAACCCGTCACTCTCCACAATTTTTTACTGGGGTTGCTGGGCAGCCGGTGGGGCCCCCCAGGCAAGCGGGGCCCCCGGGCAACTTCCCAGCGTGCCCAATGGAAAAGATGGCCCTGTATTCACAAGGTTAGTTTTAACTTCTTTTGTAGCACTCTGTGTGAAGTTCTAGGTCTACATCTTCCTTTATCTCTATGTTTTCACAGGAAATAAAACTTACCCATCTTTTATAAGATAAAAAGCATTTACATCACTACGATTGTCTGTAGGACTTGCAACACATGACTCTATCCGGAGAACATATTGATTTCCATCAGCGCCTGTCACAAATATTCCCACATAGATGATTGATCCGACAGGCACTTCTTCATTATTTTGATATGGTTCTGTAAATGATGGATTTTTATAGGCAGCCATGGTAAGGGGATATGATCCAGTCCCATTCACTCCAGACAGATATACCGTTCTGAGAAAACAAACACATGTTCAGGTTATCAAGTAACAAAACCCAATAAAAATTGAAATCTATTTCTTGAGAGGTAGCAATAGGTGTCAAATACCAATGTCCACCTAAAATGCTAGAATAGGCAAAGCTAAAAAAAAATAATAATATATATATATATATATATATATATTTTATTGTATAAAGAAAAGCAAGAAAAAGCTTTAACCACTTGGAAGGCCTGGAAGGTTTTACCCCCTTCCTGACCAGGCCATTTTTTGCAAAACGGCATTTTAACTGACAATTGCGCAGTCGTGTGACACTGTACCCAAATAAAATTGATGTCCTTTTTCTCCCATAGAGCTTTCTTTTGGTGGCATTTGATCACCTCTGCGTTTTTATTTTTTTGCGCTATAAATACAAAAAGAGCGACAATTTTGGAAAGAAAAACAACAATATTTTTTACATTCTGCTATAAAACATATCCAATAAAAAAAAATAAAAAATCTAATTTCTTCATCAGTTTAGGCCAATATGTATTCTGCTACATATTTTTGGTAAAAAAAAAAAATCCCAATAAGTGTATATTGATTGGTTTGGGCAAAAGTTATAGGGCTGGATTCAGGTAGATCGGTGCATTTTTAGGCGGGCGTAGCGCATCTCATACGCGCCACGCCGATGTAAAGCAGAGAGGCAAGCACCCAATTCACAATGCAAATGCTCCCAACGTTGCGCCGGCGTAACGTAAATTTGTCGGCGTAAGCCCGCCTAATTCAAAGTAGGTGGAAGGTGGGCGTGATCCATTTAAATGAAGCGTGACCCCATACAAATTATGGTCCGAACGAACGGTGCATGCTCAGAATCACGTCGAATATACTCCCTAAGATACGACGGCTCAATGCCTACGACGCGAACGCAATCTACGCCCAGCCCCATTCACGTACTACTACGTAAACTACGTAAAATACGACGGCTGTTCCCTGGTCCATACCTTAACATGACTTACACCTGCTTTATGTGGCTTAACTTTACGCCGGACGTACGACTTACGTAAACCACGTATATTAAAGCTCCGGGCGCAAGTACGTTTGTGAATCGGCGTATCTCACTCATTTGCATATTTGCAATGAGGCGGCCAGCGTAAATATGCGCCCAAGATACGCCGGCGTAGGAAAGTTACGTCGGTCGGAGGAAGCCTATTTTCAGGCGTATCTAGGTCTATGGGTACGGCGCATAGATACGACGGCGCACATTTACACTTACGTGGCGTATCTTGAGATACGCCGCGTAAGTGTTACGTGAATCCAGGCCATAGTGTCTTTAAAATAGGGGATATATTTATTGCTTTTTTTTTTTTTTACTTGTAATGGCAGTGATTATCGATTTTTAGCGGGACTGCAACATTGCGGTGGGCAGATCGGATCACCTAACTGACAATTTTATTTATAAAAATTATGCACTGACACTGTATAAATGACACTGGCAGGGAAGGGGTTAACATCAGGGGCGTTCAAAGAGTTACGTGTGTTCCCTGTTTGTGCTTTCTTACTGTGGGGGGGTTGGGCTCACTGCATGAACACTGTGACCCGTGTTCCTGATTAGCAGGAACACTAGATCAGTGTCCATGCCCGACAGGACGATGGTCTACATCGGCAGACCGTCGTTCTATCTCTGTGTGGAGCGATCGTGGGTTGCCAACATAGTGTACGCCGGACCCGCTGATTGGCTCCCCCTGTGACCAATCAGCTTGTAATCGCACCTCCGGCGGCACACACTCACCCCCCAGTGGCTATTGAACAAAATTACGTACAGGTACGTGATTTTACACAATAGAGACGACCTGCCGCAGTATATATGCAGTAGGGGGTTAGCAATTGGTTAAAAGAAGTGTGGGATTTCAAAATAACAAATAATCATACTCACCTAGGTGTCCCCCGCCACCTCAAAGCCCGAGAACTGACCAATGAAAGACCTCTGATTGCTCAGTTCTTGGTCTTCAGTGAGTAAAAAGCAGTGACTGTCAGTCACCACTCTCTGCTCTGCCCCTCCAGCGCTCACTGGATTGCTTGCTGGGATGTGGAGGGGACGGGAGTGACTGGCTCAGGCTCTCAACAGTGCACTAAAAGGCTGAGCCAGCTGCCGCTGAGGCATCTGGGCAGATCCCCACATTAAAGGCGGGATCCCTCCAGAGTCTGGATCGGCTAAGTGACGTCAGCCGACAGCGGACTTGAGCCTGCTGACTGCTGAATCTGAGTCACAGGAGTACAGAAATAAGAAGACCCAAAGAAGAAGTAGGGCCAAAAGAGGTATGGCTATACGTCTCCTTTAATTCGCTATAGAATAATTTGGGTCGAGATCTAATCCCACTTCCACTAGTCCAAAATCCCTAACACTAATCCCACTTCCACTAGTCCAAAATCCCTAACCCTAATCCCGCTCCCAATAGTACCAAATCCCTAACCCTAATTCCACTTCCACTAGTTCCAAATACCACTCCCAATAGTCCCAAATCCCTAACCCTGCTTCCACTAGTCCCAAATCCCTAACCCTAATCATGCTCCCAATAGTCCCAAATCCCTAACCCTAACCCCACTTCCACTAGTCCCAAATCCCTAACCCTAATCCCGCTCCCAATAGTCCCAAATTCCTAACCCTAATCCCGCTCCCAAAAGTCCCAAATCCCTAACTCTAATTCTGCTCCCAATAGTCCCAAGACCCCTAGACACGGCAGAAGGGCCCCTAGATACGGCAGAAGGACCCCTAGAGACAGCAGAAGGGCCCCTAGATACAGCAGCAGAAGGGCCCCTAGACATGGCAGCAGAAGGGCCCTTAGACACAGCAGAAGGGCCCATAGACATGGCATAAGGACCCCTAGACATAGCAGAAGGGCCCCTAGACACGGCAGAAGGACACCCCCCACAGATGACAGGGGAATCCCCACAGACAGGGGAACTCCTACAGACAGGGGAACCCCCACAGACAGGGGAACCCTCACAGGACCCCAATAGACGGCAGATAGACCCCCAGAGATAGAGAAGTACACACAATGAGAGGAGATGCAGAGGATAAAGATGTCCTAGTGGTAATGGAAGAAAGATGCACAGCAAAGGATGACATAGGCATCATGATGGACAAAAGCGGAGCTATACAAGGAGGAATCACTGCAAGGGACAAAACACACACAGAAAAACTGTCAAAAAAACATCATATATGTAGTTGTTCTTAAAGTACTAATCATCGTGGCTGCAGCAGCAATTTACTTTAGGTAAGTTATTGCACATTCTTCATAGGTTTTCTCCATTACACTCCATGCTATCACCCACTGTATCTGGGCCCTCCCCTCCCAATATTTACACGGCATAAGGGCCCCTAGACATGGCAGAAGGGCCCCTAGAAACGTCAGAAAGACCCATAGACACGGCAGAAGGACCCCTAGACATGAGAGAAGGGCCCCTAGAGACGGCAGAAGTGCCCCTAGACACGGCAGAAGGACCCCTAGACACGGCAGAAGGACCCCTAGACACGGCAGAAGGACCTCTAGAAACGGCAGAACAGCCCCTAGACACGGCAGAAGGGCCCCTAGACACAGCAGAAGGACCCCTAGACACAGCAGAAGGACCCCTAGACACGGCAGAAGGGCCCCTAGACATGGCAGAGGGACCCCTAGACACGGCAGAAGGGCCCCTAGACACGTCAGATGGGCCCCTAGACATAGCAGAAGGACCCCTAGACACAGCAGAAGGAACCCTAGACACGGCAGAAGAGCCCCTAGACACGGCAGAAGGGCCCCTAGACACGGCAGAAGGGCCCCTAGACATGGCAGAAGGGCCCCTAGACACGAAAGAAGGGCACCTAGACATGGTAGAAGGGCCCCTAGACATGGCAGAAGGACCCCTAGACACAGCAGAAAGACCCCTAGACATGGCAGAAGGGCCCCTAGACACGGCAGAAGGACCCCTAGACACAGCAGAAGGACCCCTAGACATGGCAGAAGGCCCCCAGACACGGCAGAAGGCCCCCAGACACGGCAGATAGACCCCCAGAGATGGAGAAGTACACACAATGATGGCATCATGATGGTCAAAAGCGGAGCTATAAAAGGAGGAATCACTGCTAGGGACGAAACACACACAGAAAAACTGTCAAAAAAACATCATATATGTAGTTCTTAAAGTACTAATCATCGTGGCTGCAGCAGCAATTTACTTTAGGCAAGTTATTGCACATTCTTCATAGGTTTTCTCCATTACACTCCATGCTATCACCCACTGTATCTGGGCCCTCCCCTCCCAATATTTACAATTATATATCAGACAGGAGGCTCATATCTTATGCATTATCTTTCTTTATTAATGCCCATAGCAGAAATACAACTTTTTCAGTAATTTCAAGTAGAAAAACGTTTAACTGAAAGAAAAAGAAAAAACTACAACACCCAGCAGCCCTCAGGCTGGGTCTGCCAATCATGAGGCAGGACAGCCGGCATATAAGGGGCTGCCTCCTTAGACCCTTCCTCTTTCTTTCTGCTCATGGCAGAGCATACAAGATAAGTACTTCATATATCTTTATTCTGTGATTTTGGTTGTTTTATTTGGAAAGTTGTGGAATATGGGGGGTTCCCCCTGTTATTCCCCGATTTTTGCACTTTTATGTCTGTTTTCCCTGACACCGCACGGTGTCAGGTAGTTATGTTTGAGCCTTATTTGAAATCTTTCACTTTGATTTCTTTTACTTTTTAGTCATCCTGAAATCTTTCACTTGATTTCTTTTACTTTAGTCATCCTGACTTGGGCTTCCCCCTTCCCTGGCGCCGGAGCGCTGCGGCGTCCTCCGTGCGGGGTCCGTGCTGTTCCCTCGCTCCCTCAGCGGGCGCCATCTCTGGGCAGCTGTCCCCCCCCTCTCCTTCCTCCCCACGCTCGCCTTCGCGCGCTCGGTAGGTGGGCGGAGTCTCCGCCGCGGCCGCTCCTCTCCCCTCTCGCCGTCTACGGTGCCTCTCTCGATCCGGGTGACACCTCGGCGTTCCCCCCCCCCCTATCTCCGAGCAGGACGGGAAAGAGCGGATCTCATCGACCGCTCTGTCCCTCACATCCACGGCTCAGTAGAGACTCCAGAGGCCGTAGTCTCGCGAGACTTCGCCTCTGGAGTTAGAATCTCGTCAGGCTCTCCTCCCACCGCAAGCTGTCAGCGGTGTTGGAGGCAGGAACCTGCGATCGTTCCTTACATGTTTCCATTAATTAAAGGCAAAATAAATTAAATAAATAAATTAAATAAATAAATAAATTAAATAAATAATCTCAATAATCTAAATCTAATTAAATAAATAAATAAATATTTACTCATTAATTCTTGTTTCTGGTGAATTTATTCCCTAGAATAGATACCTCATTTATCAGGAAAACAATTAATACAAATATAGATAAACAACATCTAAATAAATAAATATTTATATGAATGTACAAACAAATAAATACATTTATAGCATGTTCCTGTACATGCCTTCCATATGTTACTGTGCTGTTTTACGGTGCTGTCCGCAGACAGCAGATTCTTCTCCTGTGGCTGACGATTGGACCTTACCCCTGCTAGCGCCCCTGTCGGGGTGGACACAGTCCTGGCAGGCCGAGCCTACCTCAGTGCGGCACAGGTTCAAGAACTGATCGGTAGGTCCATCCAGGCTACCATGGCGTTGGTTCCAACCCGCCTGCGCCCCTATGTCCGGACCAGCCGACAATGGTATACCGCCCCTAAATAGGGCAAGGTGTCCCAATGACACCGCCTCCGACTCCCCGGCAGGGAAGTAAATAACATGTCCCAGGCAGTACCCTCCCAGGACTGCCGACCCACTGCCCTCCCAGACTCCAACCGACCCCCGAGCCTCGGGGAGATGCACATGCAGAGGCAGCAGTCCACTAGACGGACTAAGCCAGACTCATTCGTGGATTCTTCTAGAACAGTCCACGGAGTCCGAGGCGGCTAACACCTTGAGTCTGAGGATGATGACGATGATTATGAGAGCAGTGGGCACATGGCGCTTCATGACGACGCCAACCCTGTGTCCCAGGGTGAAACATTATTGGACTCTCGTGGAGAGCCATTTTTCGATCAGGGGGCGATTATCCATCCACACTCCGGTGACTGGGCACCCCAATATATCGAATACTGGATCCGGAGATCGGTCGGTAGAGCTAACCGAAACATGTTGTGGGCGGAATGCCCGCCTTTCCAGTACCAAATAAGGTTGTGCACACTCCCGAGGTGGACCCATACTCTTGAGGTATCTCACCAAGCACGGGAAGTATTCCTAGGGGAATAGAGAGGACCTTTTAAGACCACACAGGACAGGGTCTTAGATCTTTGGACCTAACCAAACCCTACGCCTTAGTGAGCAGGCTACCGCCTCTGTACAGCCGGTTGACCTAGCCCAACTTAGGGGCTGGGCCCAACGGGCAGTTTTGCCTCCTGGAATGCGCGTACACTTCGTGTTCGACAGAACGCCGCCGCTCAATCCTAAGGAAACTTGACCCCAACGGTCCCACCTAGCCGAATCAGAACACGGATCGGCCGCCGTAGACATGTTAGTCGGGTTCACCAGACATGGACCTGGTCCCCCATCCCATTCGGGTTTTCAAACCTGTACACCGTCCTAATAGACAATGAGTTGCAAGACCTTGGACCAAACAAGCGTTCATTTTCCTGGGCAGGGAAAGTGGGACGGTTATCGCCCAGTGTTAACTTGTGAAATCTCACCAAATTACGGCACCCTGCGGAACAGGGGCGAGGTGGATCATCTACTTGTACAACCTACTCTTAATGGCTCGTTCTCCTCGCCTGACGAACAAACACGCCTCCTGGACGGGCGGATCGCTTCAGGATCTGGGACTCCTCATAAATCACACCAACCGAGCGATCCTTCGGCTGCCCATGACCACTTAGGCGCCATCTGCAAAGGAGCAGGTTTAGCTCAGGGCTAGGGTGCCTGCCCTGCATGCATTTGATTCTGGGTTCAAGCCCAGGATAGTCTGCGATGTCACGGACCAGGGCTCAGCGTGGCCGCATCTCCACTGTTAGATCAGTATCGTGCTGGGCAAGCAACGGGTGTCCTTACGCGGACTGGCTCGCTTAGTCGGCCTGTTATCGGCGTCAATCCAGGCCATTTTCCAGCCCCTCTTCACTATCGAGCCCCCCAGAGACTCGAGGCTCTACACCTTCGCTAGGGGTTTTCGCTATGCAGACGAAGTCGCTTTGGACGCAGTAGCCATAGTGGAACTACGGTGGTGTTTACGTCATGCCTTCGAACGGAGCGGCGAGTCCGTCTTCAATTCTACACCGGATTTCGTCATAGGGTCGGATGCCAGCCGCCTCGGCTGGGGTACTCGGTGCAGCCCCTCGTCCACAGGAGGGACGCGGTCCGCAGAGGAATCTCTGCTGCACATCATCACTAGAATCCCGGCGGCTTTCTTGCCACCAGGAGTCTACTGCCACACACATCAACCTGCTGTGTGTTCTTGCAGATAGACAACGTAACCACAGTCCAGTACGTTGATCGCTTTGGGGGCCCCAGATCCAGTCCTAGCGGTTCTGGCAAAAGACTTCGGGCCTTTCTGCCTGGAACGCAGCATCGTTCCGGTTGCGGAATATAGCCCAGGCTATTCCAATATGGTGGCAGATTGGAATTCTCGTTACCTGGCCGATTCCAGCGATTGCCGACTGCACCGACCAGTGTTCCTGGCCCTCGCTCACCTAAGGGATCCTTCTCTATGGACCCGTTCACCTCTCGCCTCATCCATCAGCTCCCGCACTTTTACAACCGGGAGCCGGATCCGGAGGCGCACACTGTGGACGCCCTCAGCCAACCTGGTCACTGGGGACACACTACGCGTTTCTCCCCGTTCCCGATGACCCTCTGGGTCCTCCTTCTCGTAGCAAACCTGAGAGCATCAGTCGTGCGTCTCACTCCGCGGTGGCCGACACAACCATGGTTTTCCCCTCCTTCTGGAGATGACTGTGGATCTCCCCAGGTTGCTTCCTCACTCCCCTCATCTCCTTGCCGGTCCGAAGGGGGATCTGCACCCGCTACTCACGAAACACATCCTACCTCTCTTCGCAGGGTTGGTTTCGGGGTGCCGGTCGCGGACAGCGACTTTTCAAGAGCGACTAGGGATCCCTTTTCCTTGGCCTGGACCCGGGAATAGATCGGCATCTCGATCAGCCGGGGGTCTCTGGGTTTCCCGGTGTGATCAACGACAGGTTGATCCCGTTCAGGCACCTGGGTCTGTAGTGGCCAACTGTTGGGCGGACTTTTGATTCCGGGAGGCCCTTTAGCTCCCTTAACGTCTATCGCTCTGCGATCTCAGCCTACCGCTCCCTTGTAGACTTGCCCGGTGGGTAAACATCCGTCGGTGTGCCGACTTGGTAGGCGTTAGGTTTGAAACGCCCATCTCGCCCAAGTATCAACACTCTTGGATGTGACCAAGGCCCTGACCATGTCCTTGGACTGGGGGGGACAATGGCACTCTATCTTTGAGGTTACTGCCTTTCAAGCTTACTGTCCTCTCGTATCTGATTCCGCCTAACGTGTGTCAGGCGTCCGGACGTTGGACGTTTCCAGGCGTCAGTTCTCGCCTCAGAATCAGGTTTTCCGGAGTTCTTAGGACAAAGACGGGACTTCAAGCGGTTTTCTACCCGCTCTTCTCCGCGCATTCACGCCTGTGTGTCCCCCGCTGCCTACAGACTTGCGAGTCCTTGTCGGCCCGTTGCGATCTTCGCAATTCTCCCTACTCCTCGTTTTCCTACGTTAAACCTAATTTTCCGGTTTCCTCGACTACGCTAGCCAGAGGGGTACGGTCGGTCATGGGAATGACAGGGTTTGACATAACCCTGGTTGGTGCCCACTCCTCCTGAGGGGCGGTGGCTATTAAGGTCTTCACCTCGGTAGGCTCCCTCTAGGACCTACTGCTAGCGGCGGACTGGTCGTCCCGACCACCTTCCACCAATTCTGCTTTAGACCGGAGGAACACATATCTATGTCAGTTTTGTAGTTTATTTCGACTGTTATCTTTAATATATACATTGTTGTAGCTTTGAACTTGCATAAGATATGAGCCTCCTGTCTGATATATAATTCGAGATTTTCCTAGTTTGTGACGGAAAATATTAATTATATGAAGACAGGAGGCGAGTATCTTCCCTCCCAACCCAACCCTATCACGATGTTGTCTCTCTCGTTCTAGGTCATTGCATCACGCATCCTACAGGTCGGAGGCTGATACGCCCCGGGACTTTGTTTTTCAATATCACCGTCGAGATTGCGGTTCCCATTTCGATCCATGGGTTTTTGTGCACCACAGACCGGAAGTGGAGGTTCCTACTGCGTTCCGGATCCGGAGCATGGATGCCGTCGACTGAATCCTGTCCGGAAGTTCCAGTTTGCCAGGCTCCCGGTGTTTCGAACTGTTTTTTCTATTCCAGGTTTCCTGCCGATTCGCCTCAAGAAAGAGGAAGGGTCTAAGGAGGCAGCCCCTTATATGCCGGCTGTCCTGCCTCATGATTGGCAGACCCAGCCTGAGGGCTGCTGGGTGTTGTAGTTTTTTCTTTTTCTTTCAGTTAAACGTTTTTCTACTTGAAATTACTGAAAAAGTTGTATTTCTGCTATGGGCATTAATAAAGAAAGATAATGCATAAGATACTCGCCTCCTGTCTTCATATAATTAATATTTTCCGTCACAAACTAGGAAAATCTCGAATAAATTACTATAAACATCATAAACTGGTTAATAAAAATGAGAGGTTAGAGAAAGAGAAAGAACAAATATGATAGTATACTACACTCTCTATGTCTTATATTTTTTTCTTACTGTTTGATAATATTTTCAGGCAGTTTCAGACTTGTTTGTATATTCCGATTATACACACAGGTAAAGTTAAAGCTGATATTATTTGATGTGATGATGGGTTTATCCAGGTGTCCAATGTAAATAGTGTTGGAAATATAGATATTGGAGGCATCTTCCTGTAGATTAAGTCCAGTAATTAGCAGTGGAAAAACAGCTTTGAATCAGTTTTTGCTTCCAGTTCAAACCACACACAGTTCCAATGCAGTTTCAGTACAGTTCCAGTTTTTGATACAATTTGCTAGGTTGCAGTACAGTTCTGTGCGGAAAAAATGCAGCACGCTCTACTTTTTTTTCTGCACTGGAAACTGACTGCATTGGTGTGAACTAGAGCCATTGGAATACATGGAAAACACTACATGCATTTTTAGTGCAGAAAAAAAGTGCACGGAACTGCATCTGGTATAAACTAGCACTGAAAATAACATGCAAGTGGCTGTGATTAGCTGTCAGATCCAGCAGCCTCCTGTTGATTTCAAAGGGGGTTGCCTCTCGCAGCTAATCCTGCTGGGGTTCTCACATCTAATCGCAGTGTGGGTGCATTCGCTCCCTAAGGCTCGATTCACATTTATGCATGTTGCTTTTGAGCGTTTCTGCAGTGCTTTTTGCGGTGCTTGCCGCATTTTGGACACGCATTTTTACTGCGATTTTGTCGTGATTTGCGGTTTTTGTTACACTGTATGTAGCTGGTAACAAGGGGGCCCCCAGATTCCGGAACCCCCCTATGTGAATGAGTATGGGGGACATTGTACATTGGGAGCGGCGGCAGAGGAAGAAGAACACCGGACAAAGAAGAAGAGCCTAAAAAGAAGCAGGGGGAGAAGGAGAAGACCGGAGGATGAAGATGTGGGAGAAGATGGAGGAAGACCGGAGGAAGAAGCGGAGAAGAAGAAGATAAACTGTCTACTGTATTTTTTTAACACTACGCTACTTTTTTTGGTGAATGGGTACCCCATACTTCTATACATAGGGGGATCTGGGGGCCCAGATTTCGATAAGCCCCCCGCCCGCAGAACCCGACAACCACCGGGCAAGGGTTGTCGGGAAAAGGCCCTTGTCCCCATCAACATGGGAGCAAGGCGCTCTGCTGTGTGGGGGGGGGCCCTACCCCAAAGCACTCATCCCCCCATGTTGAGGGCATGCGGCCTGGTATGGTTCAGGAGGGGGGGGCGGTGCTCGCTCATCCCCTCCCTTACCTGACCTGCTGGGCTGTATGCTCGGATAAGGGTCTTTTTTTAAATTTTGGCATGGGGTGTCCTCTCCGAATCCATACTAGACCCAAGGGCCTGGTATTGACCTGGGGGGGACCCCACGCTGTTTCTTTTTCAAGACTTTTTTTTTTTACATTCAGCAGTGAAGCTCGCTGACAGCTGATGACTCATCGCTTGTTCAGAACGTGTGTCCAAAAACGTGACAAGCACCGCAAAAAGCACTGCAGAAACGCTCAAAAGCAACATGCATAGATGTGAATCAAGCCTGAAGCCCTGTACACACGATCGGTTTGTCTGATGAAAACGGACCGATGGACCGTTTTCATCGGGCAAACCGATCGTGTGTGGGCCCCATCCACACATGCTCAGAATCAAGTCGACGCATGCTCGGGAGCATGAAACTTCATTTTTCTCAGCACATCGTAGTGTTTTACGTCACCGCGTTTGGACATGGTCGGATTTTTGACCGATGGTGTGTAGGCAAGACTGATGAAAATCAGCTTCATTGGATATCCGACGAAAAATTCAATCGGATCAGATTTCATCAGATATCCGATTGTGTGTACAGGGCTTTAGTCCCTGTTCACACCAATGTGTTTTCTCCTGTGTTTATTGTCATGCTGCACTGCACATTAATGCAAATGACATTATCCTCTATGGTACCCGCTCCCATCAAAGCTGCGCAGCTGAAGCACATTTTTGAAAATGTGCAGACACTTCTTTGGTGCAGTGTTTTGCCACATAGACTTCAATGTACATGCATTTTTAGGGTAGGTTCATATCTATGGGAGTTTTAGTGCATTTGCAGATCTACACAAACACACTGCAATCCATTTAACATTTCTCCCCAAGGTTCCCATTCACATTTTTTGCAGTTTCCTGCAATGCGTTTTTTGGAAAGATGCAGGAACTTTTCTTACATGCAGAACGGTGCATTTTCGGTTCCATTGACTTAAAAAAAGCATATATTTTTTATAAAATCACTTCTGAATAAATAAATCAATAGTGTGCTACCGTCACTGTGTTTCCACACCAATTGGATGCTGCTGCGGTCTGTACAGTAGTCACTCTCTGGCCATTGATGTAGTCTTGATATGAGAAACTGCAGATATCTGATAATTCCCTCACATGGATTGTAGAAGAGTCGAGACCAAGTGCTTCTAGTTCACATTTACTGACTCTGACTGTCATTGCATTGCTGTCACAGCTGACCGTAGGGTGAAAATCAGAAAGTCCTGGGAAAATACAACAGAAAATAAATATACAGTAAGGGCCAGTTCACACCAGACGCAGTTCCGTACAGTTTCGTGTGCATTTTTTCTGCACTAAAATTCAGATTCAGAAAGGAGTTACGTCGGCGTATCTCCAGATACGCCGTCGTAACTCTGAATGCGGGCCGTCGCATCTCGGCGTCTGATTCATAGAATCAGATACGCCTCAATGTTGCCTAGATACGAGCGGCGTAAGTCTCCTACGCCGTCGTATCTTAGGGTGCAATATTTACGCTGACCGCTAGGGGCTCTTCCCAAGACTTCCGCGTCGAATATGCAAATTAGGTAGATTCGCCGATTCAGAAACGTACGTCCGCCCGGCGCATTTTTTTACGTCGTTTACGTAAGGCTTTTTCCGGCGTAAAGTTACCCCTGCTATATGAGGCGTAGCCAATGTTAAGTATGGACGTCGGGCCAGCGTCGAATTTTGCGTCGTTTACGTCGTTTGCATAAGTCGTTCGCGAATAGGGCTTTGCGTAAGTTACGTTCACGTCGAAACCAATGAGGCTTTGCGGCGTAATTTGGAGCATGCACACTGGGATACGTCCACAGACGGCGCATGCGTTCGTTAAAAACGTCATTTACGTAGGGTCACACTGAATTAACATAAAACACGCCCACATCTTCCAATTTTGAATTAGGCGGGCTTACACCGGCCCTCATACGCTACCCCACCGTAACTTAGGGCGCTGGTTCTTTCTGAATACAGAACATGCCTCACTAGGTTACGGCGGCGTAGCGTATCTGAGATACACTACGCCCGCACAAAGTAACGCCGGACTTTCTGAATCCGGGCAAATGTGTTTTCCATGTATTCCAATGGCTCTAGTTGGCTCTAGTTCACACCATTAAGTCAGTTTCCGGTCAGTTTTTGCAGTGCAGAAACTGACTGCATGGTGTGAACTAGAGCCAACTAGAGCCATTGCAATACATGGAAAACACTGTTAGGTAGATTCACGTAGATTGGATTAACTTTAGGTTGGCCTAGCCTAGCCTGTTTAGGCTACACCGGCCTAATCTGTAGAGCAAAGTTGATGATTCACCAAGCTTTTGCACTCCAATGTGCGCCGGCCAAACCTAAAGTTGGAGGCTTAAGCCGGTGCAAGTGGAAGTGGGTGTCAACTTATGTAAATGATTGACTTCCTGTTGTAGGCCGGCCTAATGGCTAGGCTCGAGTGTACAAGTACGGCCAGACATGCATCTGGTCTTTGCAAAATTACACCCTGCTTTCCCCCCCCCCCCCCCCTGAGCTTGGTAATTTTGCCCCTTGCGTTCAGTTTCTGAATTACTGAATGTCTGCTCCAGTGGCAGCTTCCGTGTCAGCTCCTGTCACCCACAGGAAAAAATACTTTACAGCCCAGGAGAGGGCCATTATTATTGATGGGATGGAGGAGTTATGAGTCCCTCCATGGCCCTTCCAGCCGCAATACGACGCGTGCCAGGAGGCAGGAGATTTATGATACTATTGCCACCAGGGTCAATGCCCTTGGCAATGTCCCCCGCCTTGGCCATCATATATTAAAAAAAATAAACCTCTGGGCCCTTTAATAAAAATAAAGAAAATAAATAAAAAAAGGGGGGTTGCCATCCAGGGCCCTGGGGACCTCTGGGCCATTTAATAGAAAAAAAAAAAAAAAAGGGGGTTTGGCCCTTTAATAAAAAATGAAATAAAAATATATTAGAATATTTTTTTTAAATAAAAATAAATAAAAAAAGGGGGGTTGCCATCCGGGGCCCTGGGGGCCATCCGGGCCCCTGGGAACCTCCGGGCCCCTTACAAGTGTACTGCCTGTACCCCCCTGATGGCGGCCCTGGCTGGTGATGTCATCCTGCAGGGTTCCGGTTAAATCCAGGATGGCTTCACGGCTGAATCTGTAGATGCGATACACCTCTGCTTCCCCCATGGCAAAGACGTTCATGCTCGTTCGGTTGATCCGCTCCCGTGCCCTCCTACGAGTCCGTGGACCCATTAGTAGTGCTAGGAGCACGCCTGCCCCTGGCATGTTGGCACACAGATGTGTTGTCCTGCAAGTGTGGGTGCTTGGCTTGCTCAGCTCGTCCGTAACGCTGCTGCTGGAGCTGCTCTCCAGCTGACCTGTGTCCTGGTGCAAAGTTATTCCACCTTTTTGGTGGAATAACTTTAGGCCTGATGTAACACTTGATTGCACCGGGCTTAGCCTAAGTCTGGTGTACTTTCATTCGTGAATCGGCGTATCTCCCTAATTTGCATATTTAAATAGGAAATCAATGCAAGCGGAAGATGCGTCGTGCCTAAATATTCACCCGGCTTAGCAAAGTTACGTCGGTCGGAAAAAGCCTATTTTCAGGCTTATCTTGTTCTGTGGGTAAGGAGAAAAAGCGCGCCGGAGCATATCTACACCTACGCCGCCTATCTGGAGATAAGCCGGCCTAACTCTTTGTGAATCTACCTACGTGCATGCATTTTGTGCAGAAAAAAAGCACACAGCACTGAACAGATGCCCATGCAGTTAGTATCCAAAAACATTTTTTTTTTTAAAGTGGTTGTATAGGGTTTTTTTTTTTACTTTTACCTACAGGTAAGCCTATAATAAGGCTTACCTGGAGGTAAAAAAATATCTCCTAAACCTTTACGGTTTAGGAGATATTCCCCTTACAACTAGCCGCTGAATGCAGCGAGTCATGCGCACTGCCGGAAAGAAGTCTCCCGTGCGCATGCGTGGGAGTGACGACATCGCGGCTCCAGCCATTCACAGCGCTGGAGCCGAGATACCCAGAAGACATGCACAAGGGGAAATGTCATCTCCCTCGGCGTAGACCGGCAGCGGTACCGACGCCTCGTTCCAAGGTAAGTATTTCATAATGAGCTAGTATGCGATGCATACTAGCTCATTATTCTTTTTCCTTTACAGGTGCCAGGAAAAAAAATGTTTTGCCTATACAACCGCTTTAATAGATCTCCTTTTCTTACTACTACTTACAGACACTTTCAGCCATATGACCCAGTGCCCTAATAAACAGAAATAAGCCCAACTGAAACCTTGTAATTTGTTACTGTGATGCAGCCGGGTTGTATATACAAAAATAGATATGGGGATCGCTTTCCTTTACAGGGAGTGCAGAATTATTAGGCAAATTAGTATTTTGACCACATCATCCTCTTTATGCATGTTGTCTTACTCCAAGCTGTATAGGCCCGAAAGCCTACTACCAATTAAGCATATTAGGTGATGTGCATCTCTGTAATGAGAAGGTGTGTGGTCTAATGACATCAACACCCTATATCAGGTGTGCAGAATTATTAGTCAACTTCCTTTCCTTTGGCAAAATGGGTCAAAAGAAGGACTTGACAGGCTCAGAAAAGTCAAAAATAGTGAGATATCTTGCAGAGGGATGCAGCACTCTTAAAATTGCAAAGCTTCTGAAGCGTGATCATCGAACAATCAAGCGTTTTATTCAAAATAGTCAACAGGGTCGCAAGAACCTTTTATAAAAACCAAGGCGCAAAATAACTGCCCATGAACTGAGAAAAGTCAAGCGTGCAGCTGCCAAGATGCCACTTGCCACCAGTTTGGCCATATTTCAGAGCTGCAACATCACTGGAGTGCCCAAAAGCACAAGGTGTGCAATACTCAGAGACATGGCCAAGGTAAGAAAGGCTGAAAGACGACGACCACTGAACAAGACACACAAGCTGAAACGTCAAGACTGGGCCAAGAAATATCTCAATAATGATTTTTCTAATGTTTTTTGGACTGCTGAATTGAGAGTGAGTCTTGATGGGCCAGATGGAAGAGCCCGTGGCTGGATTGGTAAAGGGCAGAGAGCTCCAGTCCGACTCAGACGCCAGCAAGGTCGAGGTGTAGTACTGGTTTGGGCTGGTATCATCAAAGATGAGCTTGTGGGGCCTTTTCGGGTTGAGGATGGAGTCAAGCTCAACTCCCAGTCCTACTGCCAGTTTCTGGAAGACACCTTCTTCAAGCAGTGGTACAGGAAGAAGTCTGCATCCTTCAAGAAAAACATGATTTTCATGCAGGACAATGCTCCATCACACGTGTCCAAGTACTCCACAGTGTGGCAGGCAAGAAAGGGTATAAAAGAAGAAAAACTAATGACATGGCCTCCTTGTTCACCTGATCTGATCCCCATTGAGAACCTGTGGTCCATCATCAAATGTGAGATTTACAAGGAGGGAAAACAGTACACCTCTCTGAACAGTGTCTGGGAGGCTGCGGTTGCTGCTGCACGAAATGTTGATGGTGAACAGATCAAAACACTGACAGAATCCACTGATGGCAGGCTTTTGAGTGTCCATGCAAAGAAAGGTGGCTATATTGGTCACTGATTTGTTTTTGTTTTGTTTTTGACTGTCATAAATGTATATTTGTGAATGTTCAGATGTTATATTGGTTTCACTGGTAAAAATAAATAATTGAAATGGGTATATATTTTTTTTTTGTTAAGTTGCCTAATAATTATGCACAGTAATAGTAGTCACCTGCACACACAGATATCCCCCTAAAATAGCTAGAATAAAAAAAAAAAAAAAAAAAAATACTTCCAAAAATATTCAGCTTTGATATTAATGAGTTTTTTGGGTTCATTGAGAACATGTTTGTTGTTCAATAATAAAATGAATCCTCAAAAATACAACTTGCCTAATAATTCTGCACTACCTGTATATTTCAATACATTTTTTATCAAACAAGCAATGTATTATCTGTGTATGAAAACATAATAATGTCAATGGTATCAGAGTACACATCTTTACATATGGTGTAAATGGAAAGTACAGATATGAGTACAGCAAATAGTCATGTGGAAGTATGTGCTATATAACCCCAGCTGCTTTAAATATTATGAGCGATCCGATCAGATGGAAGTCATTTTTTTTTTCAAATTGTAACAGCGAGGGGTAAATATCCTGTACTGGCCACACCTAGGAGAGTCAGACCTCAGTTCTCTTACACACAGCATGGCTCTCCAATCAACTGCATTCTGTCTCCCTGAGTGGCACTGTTGATTTAATCCATGTTCTGGGGGAAGAGCTGGCAGACCACTGGAGAGACAGACCACTGCTTTGTGTGAGAGAGCCGCGGTCCAACTATCCTATAGGCTGGCAGAACAGGGAATTTTAACCTTTCCTGCAGCACTTGGCTGCTAAAATAAAATAAAAGAGCCCCATGTTTGTAAGCGGGGTCCAGGTGTGGCGATTTACAGAGGGAGACACATGTAAAGTTCTCTGAACAAAACAATGTTTATTACCGTGGCCGGTAGTAGTAACAGTCAATACAATCGTATAGTGGATAGTTCCTCTTCAGGCCTGGAAACACAAACATGCAGTACAGATACTGTTGCGCAATTCCCGCACACGCAGCGGGACACCGGACTGTCCCGTAGAAGTTGAGCGTCTTTAGGTGAAAATGGTTAATGCTACAGGACTCCGTAGGACCCCTGAACTATCTCTCACAGCAGGGTCTCTGTCTCACTCTGCTTACACCCAGGAACTCCCCACACGTGCCAGGGCTTTTCTATATATGGAAAACCACCTCCAAAATGGCCGCCCAGATCTCGCGAGATCTCGTGTGTCCTATCAGGACACCGGGCTCCTCCAAAATGGTGTTGGAGACACTCTAGAGGCAGAAGTGTTAAACATAAATACATACAAAAACATAACAATTTGACTGCAGTAAGAACACATATGATTACTCACCCACTTGCGCTTTCACCCCTAACCAGGCTGCCCTAACACTAGCAGCCGCATACATTTCCCCCCTTTTTAAGAAGTGCAATCCCTTGCATTACCTAGGGAGAGAAATTTACCACAGTGCGATATGATAACAAGCAAGTCAATAAGCAACACAACAGTTCAAGGCATAATCAGCAAAGCGGACAGGTTTCAGTCCCCGTGTCATACGCTTTGCGAAGCGAGGCTCCAGGTCCCCCCAATAACCATCTCCATCAGTGGCAACAGGGCATTGTTCCTCACCCACAACGGGATCAATAGGCGCTACATCATCCAGAAGAGGTTCATCCTCCTCTGGGATGGGGGTAACTGGCACATCTGATTCCCTCGCTGGCAAGATCCATTCAGTTACAGTAGCCTGATTCTCTGTGGCTCCTTCAGCTGGGGACGGCCAGCAGAGGGGGCAAACACCATGTTGCAGAGTCACTGTTGAGAATTTCCTGGCTGTAGTCCTGTCTAGCAGACGGTGGAAAGGCAGGAACAGGATTATCCGTTCGTGACTCCGCACTGAACACACAGGGACGAAGGAGATTACGATGCAGCCTTTTATAAGGTCCATCTGGCTTCTCTGAGACCAGATCATACACGGGCCGCCCTGTAAAAGGTTGCTGTTCGACTCGATACGGACATGGCTCTCACATAGGCTCAAGCTTGCTGCCCCTCAGGTGTTTGGGATTTCTCACCAAGACTCTGTCTCCCGGCGCAAGTGACAACAATTGGACAGCACTTTCCTCAGCCAAATCCTGGTGCTTCCTCAGCACTAGTTGTTTGGCTCGATCCAGGCGGTGCCAGTGATCTTGGACCCACTCACCTGGAGTCCTTGACGTAATAGGCTCTGGAGTTTCCAGGAGTAAATCCACCAGCAACTGGCCATAAAGCCCAAACATCAGAAAATGAGGAGTATAACCAGTGGCTCGATGCACAGTCTGATTGTAAGGCCAAACGACATCTCCTACATACTGCGGCCAACGTTCTCGATGCTCTTGCTCTAAGGTGCAAATTAATCCCAAAAAGGTGCAATTAAAACGTTCAAAGGCCCCATTCCCTTGGGGGTGGTAAGGAGTAGTATGCGACTTACGAATACCACTAAGACGGCACAGTTCAGAAAACACCTTAGACTCAAAGTTTGGCCCTTGATCCGACAGAATCCCTTTGGGGCATCCATAAGGTTGGACTACATGGGTCCAGAACAGTTTAGCCGTGGTGGCGGCAGACTGATTTTTAGTTGGCAGCACGATAGCGAACTTAGAGAAGTGTCCACAAACACCAGGGCATAGCGATACCCTGAAGATGTGTCAGCCACTGTCAGGAAGTCCATGGTCAGTAATTCAAAGGGTTCTCCCGTTCTCACCACCAGAGGGGTAGTTTTCTTTGTTCCCCCTTTATGGATGGCACAACTCTGACACTCCTGACATGCCTTTTGCACCCACTGAGGCCCCATACACACGATAGAATCCATCCGCTGAAAAATCCCAGCGAATGGGTTTCAGCGGATAGATTCTATGGTGTGTACAATCCAGCGGATCTGTTTCCGCGGATTTTTCTCCCATGCGATGGATTTCCAGCAGATAAATATTTGAAGACATGTCTTCAAATCTATCCGCTGGAATCCATCCCAACGGATTGATCCGCTGGTCTGCACAGACTCACCGGATCAATCCGTCCAAAGGGATCCCCCGCATGCGTCGTAATGATTCGACGCATGCGTGGAATTCCTTATATGACTGCGTCGCGCACGTCGCCGCGTCATCATCGCGGCGACGGCGCGACACGTCATCGCCAGAGGATTTCGGCGCGGATTTCGATTCGATGGTGAGTACACTCCATCGCATTAAAATCCGCGCAAATCCTCGAGAGTATCCGCGGATAAATCCTCCCGTGTGTACGGTGCCTTAGACAGTCCCGGACAGAATATGTACTTACGAACGAGGGCCTCCGTCCGTTCCGCACAAAAGTGTCCTCCAATCCGGTGAAAGACTGGACAAACCTCCAAGGCCTCCGATTGAGGATTAACCAGTTTATGAATAACTTGCGGCTCCCCGGGGACCCGTGCTTGTCGGCATAAGAGTCCATTATATTTTTCCAGCAGATCCCACTGCTGTAGCAGCTGGCACAACGTCGGTGAGAGCCTCCTTCGCTCCCTGGAATATGGCTTCCGATTCCTGTCCCAGTATTTAATGAGCTGATCCATGTCATGATCGTTCCGCTGGAGTTGCATCCATTCTCGAGGAGTGTGAATTTCTGGCCCTCCTGGTAGGCCCTGATTACTTTGTAGAGTCGTTGAGGCCAATTGCTCCTGCATGTTGATCCCGGAGGGCACAACCTCATCCCCTTCGAGTTGTTGATCTAGATCATCCTGAGGTCGGTCAAAGGGGAATCGAGAGAGGGCGTCAGCATTACCATTGGAGTGCCCTGGCTTGTAGTGAATGGTATAGTTGAACCGGGCCAGTCGTGCCACCCAGCGTTGTTCCAAGGCGCAGTTTCGCCGTCTCTAGGTAGGCGAGAGGATTATTGTCAGTAAATATGTCCACTCGGCCACTCACTAATTTCTCAGCAAACTTTTCGGTGACAGGCCAGACTACCGCTAACAGCTCAAGTTTAAAAGAACTATAGTTGGCTGGATTACGTTCGGTAGGGCGCAAGCTCCGACTTGCATAAGCGATCACACGCTCAGTTCCATCTTGCTCCTGAGCAAGCACAGCCCCCAACCCTTGAAGGCTGGCATCGGTGTACACCTGGAAGGGTTTACGGTAGTCAGCGTAGGCCAATATGGGTGCAGAGGTGAGTTGCGTCTTGAGAGCCTCCAATGCCTCACCTTGTGCTGCCCCCCAACTGTCAATGATACTGGGGGAAGATTTACCCTTTTGCTGAACAGGTTGTCCGCATAGCAACTGAGTCAAGGGGGCTGCAATAGCAGCAAAGTTTGGAATGAATCTGCGGTAGTAACCCACAAGCCCCAAGAAGGAGCGTAGCTCTGTTACCATTTTAGGGCTTGTCCATGCCTGTACAGCCTGAATTTTGTCTGGATCGGGGGACACCCCCTTTGCCTCGACCACATGTCCCAAATACTGGATTTTGTTTCTCACAAGGTGACATTTTTCCGGTTTGAGCCGAAGGCCATACTGGGCCAGCCGCTGGAGGACTTGATCCAGAGGTAGCAAATGGTCCTCGAACGTTTTGGAGAAGATGATGATGTCATCTAAATAAATCAGGACAGATTCAAGCAACGTTCCATTAACCTTTGGAACACACTGGGGGCATTGGTCAGGCCAAAGGGCATCCGATTAAACTCGAACAGTCCCAGAGGGGTGATAGAGGCAGTTTTTTCACGATCTTCATCTTTTACGGTGACCTGCCAATATCCGCTGGCCAAGTCGAGCGTGGAGAAGTACTGTGCCTGCCCCAAGGCCATTAGGGATTCTTCGACCCGGGGCAGTGGGTAAGCATCCCGGTGGGTACAGGCATTCAATCTGCGATAGTCCACACAAAAGCGTAAGCTGCCATCCTTTTTCAGCACCAGAACTATGATCTCTCGAATCACCCCTCCTTTAAGAATACCGCGCAATAGGTCTTTGACCTCTTGACAAAGAGCGGGGGGTATGTTACGATATCTTTCCCAAACAGGAGCTGTGTCCCCAGTGTGGATGGAATGATCCAAGGCATTGGTACAACGTAGTCCTCAGGGCCTTGAGAGAATGTCATGATATGTCTGTGAACTAGTTGTTGGAGCTTGTTGCGTTGTTCAAGAATCATTCCCGACACCGGAAGTGCCAGTTGTGCTAACAATTTCGGAAGATGGGCATCTGTTGAATCAGGTAGAGCCGTTTGCAAAGCCGTGCAGGCGGCCTCCATCCCCGGGCAAGGGTCAGCAATGCAGCTTTTGGGTACTGTATATAATTTGGCAATAGCCACGTCCGTAGGCACCTGGATAGGGGTGGACCCCAAGTTAACCAGTTTCACCAACACCTGTCCCTGACGGACAACAGACAGAGTTCTGGCTACCAACCATTCACCTTTGGTTTCCAGATTGTGTTGTGGTTCTACCATCACAGTGGCCCCTCTTACGTGTCTTCTAGCCACCACAGGAAGCAGGTACACAAACTCTTGGCGTGGGGGTATAATAACCCGATGTCGGGCAGGGAGGCGGATGAGCCCCACTTTCTCAGTATGTTTATGTCTCTGCGTCGGAACTGCTCGACAAGCGTTGATCAGATTCTGCAGCTGTGGTTCTGATTGCCCAGATGCTTGTGTGGAAGCCTCCCGAAGGAGGCATGTTAACCACTTCCCGACGGCCGTACGAATATGTGCGGCCGCAGGGTGGTTCTAAATCTCTAACAGGACGCATATATGCGTCCTCCGCTCTTCCAGGCCACTAGAGGGCGCGCGAGCGCCGCCGGTGGCGCGCGCGTGCCCGCCGCATTCCTGAGATGCCGATGCGCGTGCCTGGCGGCCGCGATGTCCGCCAGGCAATCGCAATCGGCGGCTACAGGGACAAGACGTGGAGCTCTGTGTAAACACAGAGCTCCACGTCCTGTCAGGGAGAGAGGAGACCGATCTGTGTCTCTTGTACAGAGGGACACAGCATCGGTCACCTCCCCCAGTCATCCCCCTCCCCCCACAGTTAGAACACACCCAGGGAATACATTTAACCCCTTCCATGCCCCCCTAGTGTTAACCCCTTCACTGCCAGTCACATTTATACAGTAATCGGTGCATTTTTATAGCACTGATCGCAGTATAAATGTGAATGGCGCCAAAAATGTGTCAAAAGTGTCCGATGTGTCCGCCATAACGTCGCAGTCCCAATAAAAATCGCAGATCGCCGCCATTACTAGTAAAAAAAAATTATAATAAAAATGAATAATAATTCTGTCCCCTATTTTGTAAGCGCTATAACTTTTGCGCAAACCAGTCGCTTATTGCGATTTTTTTTTTTACCAAAAATATGTAGAAGAATTCGTATCGGCCTAAACTGAGAAATTTTTTTTTTTTTTTTTAAATGGGATATTTATTATAGTAACACGTAAAAAATATTGACTTTTTTTCAAAATTGTCGCTCTTTTTTTGTTTATGGCGCAAAAAATAAAAACCGCAGAGGTGATCAAATACCACCAAAAGAAAGCTCTATTTGTGGGGAAAAAAGGACGCCAATTTTGTTTGGGAGCCACATTGCACGACCGCGCAATTGTCAGTTAAAGCGACGCAGTGCCAGAAGCTGAAATTTCACCTGGTCAGGAAGGGGTATACGTGCCCAGTAAGGAAGTGGTTAAGTCCTTTAGGGCGTTCATGCCCAACACTACTGGGATCTCTGGGAAAGAGGCATTCTGAGTCACCACGACCCCAACCCTTGGGAGGGTCTGCTCATACACTTTCATGGTAGGGTTGCCACCTTTTCTTCAAGCCAAACCCGAACACATAAGCAGCGCATTGCAATTTTTTTTTCTCAGTAGTACATGAAATTCATTACCTCTGTACAATGCAAGGAAATTTTTATGTAGTATACACTATACATATATTCTGTGATTAAATAACATTTCTAATCATATAGAGTTAATCACAAGAGTCTCCCTTTACATCAGAGTCAACAAAGTTGACACTCTTGGCTTACAATTGCAGTGAGTAACCCTGCTGTGTAGCCACAGTCTGGAGCAGGGGTGGACTGAAGATCATGGGTCCCCCAGGTTTAAAGATGGCTGTCTCATGGGAGCCAACATTAATGTGGCAGGCCGAAGCTTAGGAGCAATGAGCTCTGCAAAATGCAAAGTGGCAGGAGTGTGGTGGGTATGATTGGGTAGTATGTATAGGAGAGGAGTGCGGAGGGGGATGGTGGGGGTAGTATGTATAGGAGAGGAGTGCGGAGGGGATGGTGGGGATAGTATGTATAGGAGAGGAGTGCAGAGGGGATGGTGGGGTAGTATGTATAGGAGAGGAGTGCAGAGGGGATGGTGGGGGTAGTATGTATAGGAGAGGAGGGGATGGTGGTGGTAGTATGCATTGAATGCATTGAAAAGCGTAGTATGTATCAAAATGGTGGGAGTAGTATGCATAGGAGAGGAGTGCGGAGGGGAGGGTGGGAATAGTATGCAAAGGAGAGGAGTGCGGAGGGGATGGTTGGAGTAGTATGCATAGGAGAGGAGTGCAGAGGGGATGGTGGGAGTAGTATGCATAGGAGAGGAGTGCGGAGGGGATGGTGGGAGTAGTATGCATAGGAGAGGAGTGCAGAGGGGATGGTGGAAGTAGTATGTATAGGAGAGGAGTGTGGAGGGGATGGTGGGAGTAGTATGCATAGGATAGGAGTTCGGAGGGGATGGTGGGAGTAGCATGCATAGGAGAGGAGTGTGGAGGGGATGGTAGGAGTAGTATGCATAGGAGAGGAGTGCGGAGGGAATGGTGGGAGTAGTATGCATAGGAGAGGAGTGCGAAGGGGATGGTGGGAGTAGTATGCATAGGAGAGGAGTGCGGAGGGGATGGTGGGGGTAGTATGTATAGGAGAGGAGCGAGGAGGGGATGGTGGGGGTAGTATGTATAGGAGAGGAGCGAGGAGGGGGTGGTGGGGGTAGTATGTATAGGAGAGGAGTGCAGAGGGGATGATGGGAGTAGTATGTATAGGAGAGGAGTGCAGAGGGGATGGTGGGAGTAGAATGCATAGGAGAGGAGTGCGGAGGGGATGGTGGGAGTAGTATGCATAGGAGAGGAGTGCGGAGGGGATGGTGGGAGTAGTATGCATAGGAGAGGAGTGCGGAGGGAATGGTGGGAGTAGTATGCATAGGAGAGGAGTGCGGAGGGGATGGTGGGAGTAGTATGCATAGGAGAGGCGTGCGGAGGGGATGGTGGGGGTAGTATGCATAGGAGAGGAGTACAGAGGGGATGGTGGGAGTAGTATGTATAGGAGAGGAGTGCAGAGGGGATGGTGGGAATAGTATGCATAGGAGAGGAGTGCGGAGGGGATGGTGGGAGTAGTATGCATAGGAGAGGAGTGCGGAGGGGATGGTGGGGGTAGTATGCATAGGAGAGGAGTACAGAGGGGATGGTGGGAGTAGTATGTATAGGAGAGGAGTGCAGAGGGGATGGTGGGAATAGTATGCATAGGAGAGGAGTGCGGAGGGGATGGTGGGAGTAGTATGCATAGGAGAGGAGTGCGGAGGGGATGGTGGGGGTAGTATGTAGAGGAGAGGAGTGCGGAGGGGATGGTGGGGGTATTATGTATAGGAGAGGAGCGAGGAGGGGATGGTGGGGATAGTATGCATAGGAGAGGAGTGCGGAGGGGATGATGCTAGCTGGATGTATGAAGTGGTCTGGGGGGAATAATGATGTAAATAAAAACAAAAGCTGTATGTACAGATGATGTGAATGTAATGTATGACCATTAATTTATCCCTGTGTTATCCAAGCTCTGTACAATCAGAAGTTTACACTCTCCATACACACAGGGTTAATAAATGGTCATACATTACTGCACATTATCTGGACTGAGGAGGGGGATGTTCGTAGACAGTGGTCGATGTGAGGCTTGGAAGATATTGTCAGACACACTCCCTATACTCTTGTCTTCACAGAAACTCCTGCCAAACAAATCCTCTCAGCTTCTCCCCCCAGGAGACTCAGACAAAAACGTTTAGCTCACCTCTTCCCTGCATGTAGTGTGAGCAGCACCAGCCCGACATGATCTCCTCCTCAGCTCCGCCTCCCAGGTTCTCCAAGCACACCGCACTAGTGATGGGGGGGGGGGGAGTTAGTCACTGATAACAGAGAGAGACCCTGGGACTGTATGGAATGAGCTTTATTCGAAGAGAGACCCTGGGGGGGGGGGGGACTGTATGGAATGAGCTTTATTCGAACAATTACCCCAGCACAGTGTATTTATGGAGAAGCAGTGACACTGCTGCTGTCTCCACAATGACACATATGCTAATGAAGCTCCCCCTGTCTAATGGTCTGTCCCGGTTTCAGAGAGTCTGAAAACTGGACAGATGAATCAGAAACCGGACTGTACGGGTGAATCCCGTACAGGTGGCAACCCTATTTCATGGACATCCAAGTGACCCCTACTACTGGAATAGGAAGGTTGTTGGCGGCTTTCAGCCTCAACCAGGAGGGGTCTAGCGTTGGGGTCGGCCCAAAATGTTGCTGGTAGAACGAATAGGCCATGGTAGTGACCTCCGATCCAGTGTCCACCAGACATCTGGCCAGCTGTTCATTGAACATCACTGTCACCACTGGGCAACCAGAAATCATTGTAGGATCACGTTGAGGCGGTGAATAAACATTTCCCACGGGTCGCCCCTCCACCACAGGAATCTCTAGTTTAAAGGATGCCTTTGTACGTTCTGGGCTCCCTGTTTCACACAGTCCCTTGCGATGTGTCCTTACCGTCCACACTGCCAGCATTTTCGGTCAGTATCTGGTTCCCTCCGAAGTGGGTTGGTCACCGCTCGGGGCTGTTCTGACCCTCTCCGCAAGGCTGCCACCTCTTGGCTGAGTCTCGTACGACCTTTTCCATAGAGGGCGTCTCCACTGTCGGGACGGTAGCAGGGCATGGGGCAGTCGCTTCTTCCAGCCCCACTGACCACCTAGCTCCCTGCGTGCGGGTAACCTGGCTCCTGGCACCAGGTCGTTCATGGTCCGACTCTTCCTGTTCCCTCTCAATGGCTTCTTGGAGGATCACTGCAAATTTCACCATACCATCAGCCCTCACTCGATCCTTTAAGGCTCTTTTTAATGAAGGGGACCACACACCAGCGAGGAACTGATCCCTTATTAGTTGATCGGGGTTAGCAACTCCCGTTCCTGTGAGAGCCATCTTCTCCTCTAACCGGCACCAGATCTCCTGCAATGCCACTGCAAATTGAGTAATAGTCTCTCAATCATACTGCTCCTGACTATAGAAATTCATTCGGAGTTCGGCTATGGAGGTACTCTCACCATACAAGATTTCTAAGCGGGCCACAATGGCGGTTCTGTTATCTCTCTCCTGCTCAGGCAGAACCATCACAGCCCAGCGGGCTTCTCCTTCTAGTGCATTAACAGCCAAATCAACAAAGTGTGCTGCGGGTATTTCGAACAATCGGACCGAGCTATCCAGTCTCTCCACCCAGTCTGTCAGGGGAATGTTTGCACCAATAAATTTTGGAATCAGTGCTAAGGCCGCTCCGTACGGTGCCATGAAGGACCCTTTCGCCACTTCCCCGCTTTTCAAGACGATGGTACTGACATCCTGCCGACTACGCCAAAATGTAAGTGGGGTCCAGGTGTGGCGATTTACAGAGGGAGACACACGTAAAGTTCTCTGAACAAAACAACCTTTATTACCGTGGCCGGTAGTAGTAACAGTCAATACAATCGTATAGTGGATAGTTCCTCTTCAGGCCTGGAAACACAAACATGCAGTACAGATACTGTTGCGCAATTCCCGCACACGCAGCGGGACACCGGACTGTCCGGTAGAAGTTGTGCGTCTTTAGGTGAAAAGGGTTAATGCTACAGGACTCTGTAGGACCCCTGAACTATCTCTCACAGCAGGGTCTCTGTCTCACTCTGCTTACACCCAGGAACCCCCCCCCCACACGTGCCATGGCTTTTCTATATATGGAATAGGCCGCCCAGATCTCGCGAGATCTTGTGTGTCCTATCAGGACACCGGGCTCCTCCAAAAGGGTGTTGGAGACACTCTAGAGCAGTGGTTCTCAACCTTTTAGTGCCGTGACCCCTTGATAAAATTTCCCAAGTTGTGGGGACCCCTAACAGTAACATTATTTTCGTAGCGTGGGTTATCCGCACCCAAGGCAAGACAAGTAATTTGCGCCCCTAACCACGGAAATTTAGTGCTCCCTGAGTCCCCTCAACTCGTACAGTATTAAAACCTCATATGGTACATTTTAGGATGTACAACAATTTCTCTTTGTTCTCCTCTTTTTCCCTTTTATCTCTCGCTATCCTAATTTCTTGTTTTTTTTCCCCCCATCCCCCACTTCAAGGCCAGAAACTCAAGCTTGTGAGTTGGGTAATTCCTCTCAGCAGGTGTCAGACTCCGGCTCACATAAGCAATAGGTCGTAAATGTCTGTCATACTCCTGATAAAGCACTCCACCTAGTCCATCTCGGCTGGCATCCACGTGCAGTTCGTAGGGTCTGGTAGGGTCTGCATAGGCCAAGACCGGGGCAGTGGTAAGGCTCCACTTCAGCTGTCTAAAGGTCTCTTTGCATTGCGGAGTCCACTGGTCTTCGATGGACTCTTTCTTCTTCCTAGGTCCCTCTTTTGGTTTTCCAGGTTTGTCCGAGTCTAAACCAGCTTCCTCTTGGTTCTTCAACAGCTCAGTGAGTGGATGAGCTCACTGTATGAACAGAACCCTAAAAATGACCTAAGCTCGGTCACATTCGTGGGTCTGGGCCAAGAGGTGACAGCTTCCAGCTTCTGAGGGTCTGTGGCCACTCCTTCGGCGGACACAATGTGGCCCAGGTAACTCACTGAAGGTTGATAGAATTGGCACTTCTCCATGGAGAGCTTCAGGCCTTCATCATGGAGTCTCCTCAAGACTTTCTCCAGGCGCTCTTCGTGCTCCTCCAATGTTCTGCCAAACACTATGACGTCATCCAAATATACCAGCACTTCAATCAGGTTCATGTCACCTACAGTCTTCTCCATCAACCTCTGGAAAGTGGATGGGGCTCCAGACAGACCTTGTGGCATGCGATTGAATTCAAAGAATCCTACAGGAGTAATGAAAGCGGTCTTCTCCCTATCTTCGGGGTGCATGGGGATCTGGTAGTACCCACTTTTTAAATCCAGCACACTGAACCACTTTGCCCCCGACAGGCTCTGTAAAGCATCTTCTATTCGGGGTGTGGTGTATTGGTCGGGAATGGTCCTTCGGTTCAGTGTCCTATAGTCAATGCACAGTCGTAAAGACCCATTCTTCTTCCTCACTACCACTATTGGGGAAGCATACGGACTCCGAGACTCTCGGATGATTCCTGTCTTCTTCAACTCAGCCAGCTGTTCCCGCAGATCTTCCAAGTCTCCCAATGGAATCCGCCTGACCCTCTCTCTGAAGGGTTTATCTTCCTCCAATCGAATCTTGTGTTCAGCACTTTTTGCAAGCCCCACATCAAACTCACTTTTTGAAAACGCAGTTCTCCATCTCAGGAGCTGGGTTTTTGCTCTCTCCATCCAATCAGGTGTTAGGGGGGTGTTTTTCGGGTAGAACTCTTCCATAGGAATCTCTCCCTCTTGTCCCCCCATGATACCATACGATAAGACTGGGGTTGCTTGATTCACCTGCCCCAGCAACACTCTAGCTGGCATCTTCACAGGTGAGGTTGTGGTGTTCCGGACACTGACTGAGACCTTCCCTCCGCTCCACTTCAGCGCCTTGGTCGATAACAATTCTGGGATTATTTCCAACTCCTTATCTTCCTTCTCTCTGTCCGTCTCAAGGACGATGAAAGGGCCAGGTTGTCTCCAAGTCAGTTTGATAGAAGCTTTCAAACAGACTACTTCACCTGGTTGCACAATCTTCTTACTTCTGTCTAGGCGCCAGATTTTTCCCACTCCTTCCGCCGTGGCTTTCTGCTCATGCAATAGATTCTGGTACACTTGTGCTAGCATTGGGTGTACCTTCGTGGCTGGAGTGCTCTGTACTTGGACAAGCGGTGTCAAAAGTCTTCGGACCAGGTCGGTATTTGTCCCAATGATGAGAGAACTTCTATCAGCCCCTGGGGGGCGGGGACACACCACTGCCAGGGTATTGAAGGTTTCGGCCTTTCCCGCCACACTCGGGTCGAAGGTGAGCTTAATGGGTAGGGAGCCGTCATAAGGGAAATTCTGGGTCCCTAGGCCCCATATCTCCAATTCCTCCAGCTTCTGCAGTGGCAAGTGTCTGAGATGTTTTTCATAAAAGTCACTGTAAAGTAAAGTCACTTGGGCTCCAGTATCCAACAGGGCTTTAGTATAAATCCCTTCCACTTGGATGGGGACAATTGGAGAAGGTCCCACTAGCTCAGGAGGGAATCCATGGGGAGTGGCAGGTTTAGCCTGTTTGGTAGTTTGCACTTTTACGCCTCGCTTCTGTGGGCTCTTGCCCGGATTCGGCCTAAGTGTGTCCCCAGGGACCTGGTATGTATGAGGTTGTCTGGAGCTGGCTGTTGTAACAGGGCGCCCAGCTGGCTCCTTCACTGGGGCCCTCTGAAGTTTTCCGCCGGCTTTTGACGTTTTGTTTCAGGCTTTGCCGGGCTTGGGCATACTTGACGGTAGTGTCCAACTCCCCCGCAGTTGAAACAGGTCTTTGGCTTCGCCGGTTTCTCGGTCTGAGCGGCTGTAGGATCCATCGGGGTCTTAGGTGCCAGGACTTCCTCCCTCTGTGGTCCAACCAGCTTAGCAGTCAACTGGGCCATCATTTCCAACATCTCTTTCTGCATTTGAAACAGTTTTCCAAATTCAGACTGGGGCAGATGTTGTACAGGTAAGGACCAGGGCATTTGATCAGTGTTCACCGTCAGGACACTGGGTTCCTAGGGGCCCTGTAGAATTTCAGATTGATGCCCTTTGGTTCTTACTGTGGTGCTGGACTGAATTTTCCTTTGTTTCTTCTCCCTTTCCATCTCCATCTTGGCTGCTTCATTAGTCTCTTCAATGAGCACCTCATCTGTAGTGAAAGGATCGTCCAAGTACTGCCTTAACTGGAACTTGATATAGTCACTTCTAAGTCCTGTAGCCACAGACCTCAGGAATTTCTTCTGGATCAGTTCAGCCCCAAAGTGTTCATCTGAATCTTCTCCTTTCAAGACAGACAACAGGCGGTCTTTCAACTCAATGGCCCTGAATAAGAAATTCTGGGGGGTCTCCTGACTGCTCTGTGCCATATTTATCAGTTGATGATATAGCTCAGCAGCATCTTCCTCTTTGTAGTAGCTCTTTAGTATTCTCCTGAGCTGTACTAAAGTCAGTCCATTTTTCATTTCCAGCATGCCTTTGATACTTAGACCTGGGCTAATGGCGTTGACTACAGCCTCTACAATTTTGGATTCAAGATATCCTCTTTGGAGTCCCAGTTCAATCTGATGCAGAAGATTTGTATAGGACAGGTTGCCTTTCTGTTCCTTCTCTCCTATCTGACCTTCAATCTTGAAATCTTTCCGGATCGTTACCTCTGGCAAGTGGCTATGAGTGCGTCTCTGGATGACTGAAGCAGGTCTTTGCCTTTGCTTACCACCGCTCGAGTCCTTGCACGGGACACTTAACTCTTCAATGTGTCCTGCGATCATGCCGGAGGTCTCCTTGAACCTTTCTTGTATATTGTGGTACTGCCGTTTTAGGTCAGCTAGTTGTCGTTCCGACTGGGAACCTCTCCTGTGCGTGTCAACCACGGCCTCTTCCTTCTCCAAAGGGGGCCTTGTACTGATTTTGATTGGAGTTGACCCAAAACTAACTCCCAGCATTGTTGTCTTAACATGTCTAGAGTTGGCAGAGCTCCCTCCGAGACCTTCTGGGTGCGTCAGGTAAAACTTGGTTTTGCCAGCTAGCTGCACACTCGAGCCTCTAAAGTTCTCCGGAATTCCCTTTCTCCATTCCAATAGGGCGTAAGTGTGAGAGGTCCCACAATCTGGTCTGATGGCAATCACCCAGGCCTTTCTATCTGGGGACAATGCCTTTACAATCTGGCTGACCTGTTCTTCCTCCCAAGCTTCTCCTGGGAGTGCGATTGCCACGCTCGCTTCTGAGCGAGCGCCTTCTGCTTCACACCACCGCTCCACTGTGACGGGGTCCATACTGGTGCCAAGAGGGTGGGCTTAATTTCAGAGTAACAGGATCCCGGACGAGCCCCCACTTGTAGCACTTACCCCCGAAGGAGCTGCTGATAATTGATTGGGCCTGTACTCTGCTTTTCTACCCCCAAATAATTTGTCCCAACCCGCTTGACACAGCTGTGTAACAGTGTGGATGTGAAACCTTCACTAAACAGAACAACCCCACATAACAGTGTGTATATAGTGTACCTTTATCGCTATCTGGGCATCCGTTGTTCCACCTGTTAGAATAATGAACAAGCCTCACACCAATTGTGATCAACCAACATGTAAGTTTACTGGAACTAGTATAAAGACAGTAGTTATAATAACTGTATCAACATACAACTTACTATAATAGTGCAATGAGTGTACACAAATTATTAACACTTAAAGGTCCCTTGAGCCTCTACTGCGGCACGTCTCCAAGTGGGACTAGTGCTCAGAGTGACAATGCCTTGACACTGGTCACCTTCCCACTTCCAGTACGGCCGCACCAAACATACCAATGCAAAGATATCAACACAGCACAATACAGTTTCCCAAGAGCTTCCCCTGAGGTATAAGGCAGCCTTTTGTCTTACTGTATCCACAGCACAAACCCTCCCAATGAGAAGTGTAGTCTCTGGTCTTCTTTGTCTTCGGCTAGCGATTATACTGCAGTGTTTGTAATCCAATGGTTTAACAAGTAATGAAGTAACATAACTGAAGAGTGATAACAATTCCTGCTATACAACACACTTGTAGATGCCTTCGGTGTAGGTATAACTTAATCATCAGTCAGCCCTCAATGAAGCATAGGCTTTTAAACCTGATTGAACTCAGTCTATTTGAATGAGACCTCCCCGTAGGACTATAGGTCCCAGCAACACTGTGAAATGAGTCTAAGTGTGTTACGGGTGTTAAATAACTTCTGGGCAACAGCCCTCTCACCACACCAGGTCTGGAAAGTTGTGAACCTCCGCTCCGGCTGTCTCAGTCCTGCTGCCAGTCAGCACTGTCACACTGCTCCGCTCCGCAAGCAAACCAGACATCCACTTTGCTCCGTCAAGGGTCCTGGGTCCTCAGACCCGATCACACTGCCTCTCCAGCACACTGTGGTAAGGCAGAGTCAATGGATGTTGTTCTGCTCTGCACGATGTAGGCCCAATTCTGAACACTTCTTCACAGATCCTCTCAGGCAGACCATGCATCCAGAAGAGACAGAAAATGGCTGCACTCTGCCTTTTATTACCCACCCAGCATGCAGTTCAGCCACCTAGTGTTCATGGGTAAGTGAGTGAGCATTATGGGTAAGTGAGTCTCTTCACAGTCAATAAACATTTTCTGCTCTGCCTGTGTAAGTTAATATATATCTCTCACATTGGCATTTGGCTCCCTCTAGTGGTATGCAATCTTTAGCATTACATGACAAAAATACCAGTGCTACATGCATTTTTAGGGTGTGCCCCCCAAGTCTATCCTTGTCTATTGTAAGGGCACCCCATCCCCCTACCTCTTATTAGTGTCCACCTGTGTTATAGGACCAATCCTTTTTAGTTCTCCCACATATAGAAGTGTATTTCTCCCATGGTTATGAGATGTGGGGTCTTTCATTCTATAGTGAAGGACCCACTGATAATGGGGTACTTTGACGCAGTAGTGAGATTAAGCTATATGGCCATATGGTGTGACCAAATCCCCATATTTTTTGCTTATTTGCTGAATATGTTCAGGTGTTTTAACCACTTGCCATCCGCCCACTGTAATATGATGGCCGCAGGAACTCTTCGTCCCTCCGGGCGGCCGTCAAATGGCGTCCTGGGCTTCCCGGCATTCCAAAGAGAGCGCGCTGCCGCCGGCGCGCACTCCCACCATATCGTTTGGGACCCGATGCGCGTGCCCGGCGGCCGCGATGTCCGCCGCAAACCTGCGATTGGTCATCACAGAGCAGGGACGTGGGTTTTTGTGTGTAAACACACAGATCCACGTCCTGTCAAGGGAGAGGAGAACTGACCGTATGTTCCTTGTATATAGGAACACCGATCAGTCTCTTTCCCTAGTCAGTCCCCCCCCTACAGTTAGAATTACTCCCTAGGTAACACAGTTAGCCCCTTGATCGCCCCCTAGTGTAAACTCCTTCCTTGTCAATGACATTTATACAGTAATCAGTGCATTTTTATAGCACTGACCGCTGTATAAAATGCCAATAGTCCCAAAAATGTGTCAAAGTGTCCGATGTGGCACTCCTGATAAACATTTACAGATGGCCGCAAGAACTAGTAAAAAAAAATGCCATAAATCAATAACCTATTTTGTAGACGCTATTACTTTTGCGCAATCACTATACGCTTATTGCAATTTTTTACCAAAAATATGTAGAAGAATACATATCGGCCTAAACTAAGAAGAAAATGTCAAGTGGGTTATGTTCCTGTTCACAGGAGAGGACTAGGCAGAACGTTAGATAATTAAATACATGTTACTTTAACAGAGTTGAACAGCCCCGCCAGAGGGGCAGTTCCTCCTATAGATAACCCTCCTCCCTGCAGCATGCAGCCTCAGTTTTTTTCTGCCTAGCAAAGGAGAAGGACATATGGCTCCCTTTGGGCCCAGCGCCCTGAGGAAAATTTTTGTTTTATTTTTAATTTTATTTATTTGAGAATCTTCTATCAACTGCTGGCTGGATATATGCATCCTTGTAGTCTCCTCAGTCCGGCCAGCGAGCGTGAGCACACCATTTCTAAGGGCTGGGTCTGCCACGACATACCCCATGTCTCCTGGGATGGCCGGTGGGCTTTTTTGCTCCAGGGTCCACATATGACTGGGCTGTAGTGTTGTCTCACTCACAGTGGACCGGGCCGACAGCTACTCCAACGCGGTTTTATGCCTGTCAGGAATGCGCCAGTGGGTCCTCGCATGGACGGGTAAGTACAGTCCTTCCTGCCTCGGCGGGTCGGTATGGCTGGGCAATACTGGGGTTTGGGGGTCCTCCTATCCTCCCTTTCCCTGCTCTCTGTCATATTTCCCTCTGCTGCTCTACTGCTGCTACTGGGGTGGACCTGTGGGGGGGAATCCTTTTCCTACCAGGGGACTGTGGGGTTATATTTGGGTTATATGTTTGGGCCCATATTTTTCTGTGGGGGTGTGCTTTGCCTCAGGGAGGCCCTTCTATGGCTTCTCATCCACATTGCGGCGTTTTCCCCGCCATTTTGGTGGCACCAGCACCATTTTTTTGTAGTCTGCTGTTTGCATTGGAAATTCCCATTGGTGGCCATTTTGTTGTGGCCGTGCTATGACGCAGCTTGCTATTGCAGTCGGCCATTTTACTGTGGCCGTGCCCTGTTATCTCTGTGGCATCCGGCGGCCATTTTGTGAGTGGTTTTGGCCTCTAGTGCTGGCTTCTACACGGCACATATCTCCTCACAGTTTTTACCTCACAGCTTTACCTCACAGCTTTTTCCTCACAGCACACGCTGTGTACAGAGGGGGGCAGCGGCTTTGAACAGTCTCTTGCTGGGTTGGTGAGTCCCCTGGGTAACCCCCCCGTTAGCGCAGCAAGGAGGGTGGACTTTTTTCAGGTCTTGAATACATCGCTGAGAGCTGTCTGTATTGTGGAGTCAGTGTCTGGTTCTTCTTCCCCAAACATGCCAGAGGTGGCAGCTGGTGCTCCTGCACCTGCGGTTCCCATGGACACTTTGTCGGCAGTCCTGGAATCATTTGTTGCCAGGGTGGAAGCAGCGTGCAGGCGTAAGGGGGTTAAAAAGCACCCCCCTCCCCCGCCATATCCTAAGGAAATGCTCAGACACGGACCTGGCTGCGGCACAGGACCCCGGTTCTGTGTTGTCTGAGGATGTGGACCAGGACCTTCCTTGTGAGGAAGACTCCTCACTTGGGTCAGTACAGGACAGGGCACTTGTTAGTGCGCTTATCAGTGCTGTAAGGGACTCCCTTAAGCTGGATAGTGTAGCTGAGGCATCCACTGAGGGCTCAGTCTTTTTTGGGTCCCACAGGTCGGACTGCTCTGTGAAGGTTTTTCCTTATGTGTCCTTTTTTGACAAGTTCATTGATAAGGAATGGGAAAAGCCACAGAAGTCCTTTGTAGTTCCTCAGCGCCTGGCAGTCCGTTACCGCTTTGAGGACAGCCTTTTGAAAAAATGGGCTTCTCCTCCGGTAGTTGACCCACCGGTTGCCCGGTTAAATAAGGTAACCACTCTCCCTATAGAAGGGACCCCTGCCTTCAAGGACCATACTGACAGGAGGTCCGAGGCGCTGACCCGCTCCATGTTTACCTTGCTGGGGTCTGCATTGCGGCCTATTGTGGCTGCAACCTTGGTGTCTGAGACACTCACTGAATGAGCAAAAGTTTTGTACCAGACTGTGGAGGAGCATCAGCTCCCTCCTGAATTTATTAGACTGGCTGACCAGTTGGTCCAGGGCCTTGTATATGTCTGTGATGCTACACTGGATGAAGCCCCCTTGATATCCAGAGCTTCTGTGTCGGCGGTGGTTTTGCACCGCCTGATTTGGCTGAAATGCTGGTCTGCTGACCAAGCATCCAAAAAAGCCCTGGCAGATTTACCCTTCAACGGTGGGAGGCTTTTTGGTACCTCGCTGGACGACATTATCAAGGATGTCACTGGGGGAAAGAGCACTCTCCTCCCTCAGTCCAGCAAGGGGAAGGAGCCACGTCGTGAGCCGGGACCTTCGTTTCCCACTCAGAAGCAGTATTTTTATCAGTCAGGGCCCATGGGTAAACCCTCCCAGGCCAACAAAGGCTCAGCTGGGGGACAGAAACATTCCTGGGTGCATAAGCCGAACAGACCGGCATCCAAACCCGCCACTGCATGAAGTCTTGCCCCCGCCCGACTCATAGGTGGGGGGACGGCTTTGCAGGTTCACAGCTCGGTGGACCTCCCTGCTCTCCGACCAGTAGGTCTGCGAGGTGGTCTCTTCCGGGTACAAGATAGAGTTTCTTTCCTATCCACTGAACATATTATTTCCCTCAAGTCTCCCTCTCCTTCCGGCTCGTCGGGCTGCCCTACTGGGGGCAGTGCAGGACTTGCTAAGTTGTGGGGTAATTGTACCCGTTCCGCAGGACGAGAGGTTTCAGGGGTTTTTATTTGAATCTGTTTGTGGTCCCGAAAAAGGACTGGGTCCATCCAATCTTGGACCTCAAAGCCCTAAATGCCTTTGTGAGAGTAAGGAAGTTCTGCATGGAATCCATTCGCTCAGTGGTGGCTGTGCTCCATCCCGGGGACCTTCTGGTGTCCTTGGACATCAAGAACGAATACTTGCCAATACTTGTCCCAATTTGTGTGAGTCACCAGAGGTTTCTGCGCTTTGCGATAGGGGAGGACCACTATCAGTTTGTGGCCCTTCCTTTTGGACTAGCGTCAGCACCAAGAGTTTTCACCATGGTGCTCTCACCGATCCTAGCTTTGCTGAGACAGCGAGGCATTGCCATTGTGGGCTACTTAGACTATCTTCTTCTGAGAGCAGCTTCTGGCTCAGAATAAGAGGTGGATGTGTCTATAGCCAGCCAGACCCTCCAAGAATTTGGGTGGGTGTTAAACATTCAGAAGTTGGTCCTCGAAGTTGGTCCTCGTACCGACTACTGATTCTAGACTCCTGAGAAGCGAGAGTCTTTCTTCCCCTGGAAAAGATACAGACTCTTCAGTCTGCGGTGAAGCTGTTGGCGTCCCGCAAATGGTCGCCTCTCCGTTTTTGCATGCGAGTCCTGGGTCTGATGGTAGCCTCCTTCGAGGCAGTACCCTTTTCCCCAGTTCCACACTCATGTATTGCAGAGGGAGATCCTGTCTCTGGATCGTCAGATCCAGGTAAGCCAACTAGTCAGAGTCTCTCTGAATTGGTGGCTGAGATCCCTGGCTCTTTGGAAGTCGTTTCTTCTCTTCCAGTGGACAGTGAAAACCACGGACGCCAGCCACGCGGGTTGGAGGGGCGTCTGGGGGGTCCAGTTGGAACAGGGTCACTGGACTCTAGAAGAATCCTGTCTGCCGATCAATGTCCTGGAACTTTGGCAGATCAGGCTATGCCTCTCCTTGTGGTCAAGGAGGTTGCAAGGTCTCCCAATCAGGATTTAGTCGGACAACGCCACGGCGGTGGCTTATGTCAACCATCAGGGGGGAACACTGAGCTCGGCTGCAGCGTCCGAGGTCGCTTACATCCTAAGGTGGGCGGACATTCCGGGAGTAGAAAACTGGCATGCAGACTACCTGAGTCGCCAGATGCTGGACCAGGGGGAATGGTCGTTACATCCGAAGGTGTTTCAACTCCTTTGCAGGAGATGGGGCACACCGGACGTGGATCTCCTGGCCTCTCGCCTCAACCACAAGGTGTCGAGATTCGTGGCCAGGTCCAGAGATCCCTGGGCAGATGCGTCAGACACGTTGATGGCCCCGTGGGGTCTGTATCGGCTACCCTATGCCTTTCCCCCCATTGAAGTTGCTTCCTCGGCTGCTCCGCAGAGTGGAGGCCGAGGGGATCCTGATTGCTCCAGATTGGCCTCGGCGTCCTTGGTACGCCCATCTCGTGTGCCTGGTGGCGGATGTACCCTGGCGGCTACCAATGCGGGAGGACCTTCTGTCTCAACGGCTCAGTTTCGGAGATCTGACTCACTAATTGTGTCGGTGTCTGGTCCACGAAAGGGCCTGGTGGTCTCGTCAGCCACCATTTCTCGGTGGATCAGGCAGACCATCATATGCTCTTAGAGGGTGGGCGCCCCCCTTTCCGGCCACGGCACATTCGACCAGGGCAATTGGTGCTTCCTGGGCTTTCCGACATCAAGCGTCTGTCTCACAGGTGTGTAAAGCGGAGACTTGGTTGTCCGTTCACACTTTTTCCAAATTTTACAAGGTTGATGTGAGTGCATTTTCAGATGCTTTAAAGTTGAACCTCCTCCGTTGAGGATCTCTGCTTGTTTGGGGTGAATTTGTTTGTTTTTACTGATACTGTTCCCACCCCTCGTTTTTTGACACTGCTTGGGGATGTCCCACTTGTCAAGACTTGAGAAGGCTGTGTCCGTCCATGTCCGATAAGAGAAAATAGGATTTTTTGGAATCCCTTTCTCTGTCGTCAATGGACGGACGCAGCACCCACCCCTCTTTTTTAGGTTTGTACTGCTGGTTACGAACTGAGGCTGCATGCTGCAGGGAGGAGGGTTAATCCGGAGGGACCGCCCCCTGGGGCGGGGCTGTTCAACTCTGTTAAAGTAACATGTATTTAATTATCTAACATGTTCTGCCTAGTCCTCTCCTGTGAACAGGAACATAACCCACTTGTCAAGACTTGAAAAAAAGTTAAAAATATTGTGTTTTTTTTTTTTAAATTGGCGGTCTTTTTTTGTTTATAGCGCAAAAAATAAACACTGCAGAGGTGATCAAATACCACCAAAAGAAAGCTCTATTTGTGGGGAAATTTTTTATTTGGGTACAACGTTGCACGACCGCACAATTGTAATTTAAAATGTTACAGCGCTGAAATAACCGTGCAGGATTTAAATGTTATCATGTTACATGATATTGTTTTATTATAATGTACTGTCTCTTTAATGTTCATCTTAAGTTTGTCTCTTGTGCCACTCCGTAGTTAGGGCATTGAGCGCCGTGTGCTACTGAAAACCACATTCATAGCCTTTGCAGCCTATTCAGAATAGTAAAAGAACGTATCCAGCAGCCTGCACAGAGATAACTGCGTCACAGGACAGATCATAGTGAAGTGTAACTGTGTGTGTTGCATGAGAATTCTGCATACAACCCCAGCACAGCGTGTTACAGCTCCTCACAGTATACAGACACTCTCCACTGCTACAGCCAAGCCTGTATACTGCAGGCCATCATGAGTGGAAAGGCATACCTCCCAACCGTCCCGGATTCTGCGGGACCTTCCCGCGATTTAAAGTTAGTCCTGCAGTCCCGCAATCTGGGCTGAAGTCCCGCAGCCCAGAGCTGGAACAAGCCCTGGGCTCCACTCAGTAGGTTTATCCTCAATGGGTGCAATCAATGTGTGCTCTCACACCCAGCATCAACTGAGGATTTCTGGCTGCAATCTATCTCTGCTTCTCCCCCCCATGCAGTCACCAGTTGTTAGGACCGCCGGCGTCCTAGCAACTGATGACATCATTTGCAGGCCTCTCAGCTCCGCCCCATCTCCCGCTCCCGATCCTGCCTATTAGCCTATCACCCAGGCGCTGCAGAGGGAAGGGCGCCGAAGTGTCAGACTGCTCTCCTCCCTCCTCCTCTCCTTGCGTAACACACAGAGCCAGTTCTAGTGTAAGGGCGCCAGGAGGGCACTGAAGCCGGGAGTGACAAACTGTTCCTGAACAAAAGTTATGCTGCCAGACAGTGCAGCCGCCCTCCGCTCTTATCTAACTCAGCAGCAGTACAGGCACAAAGCGCACCATGACAATATGAACTTCGGCAGCTGTTTCCACTCCCCCCTGTACCGCTGGCATCTCTTACTATACAGGGGAGGGGGGCGATCAGCAGCCTTGTGATGTCCTCTACCCAGCAGTTCACGTCCCGAGTGTCAGTGTGTGTACAATGGACAGGGGAGGAGGGGCTTCTGACTCGAGCAGAGACCAGATTCAGTGCACAAGTTTGTCCCTCGGCTTGTACACTCTGCAAACTTGTCAATACATGCTGGGGTCAGAGGCTCCTCCCCTCTCCATTGTATACATGACACTCAGGAAGTGACCTGTGCTGGCTGGAGGGACATGCTGCAGACATCGCAAGGGAACACGTTCAAGGGCTGCTGCATTTATACTTCTCATGTAAGGTAAGCCTGACACTGACTGCCCCCCCACCTGTGACACTGCCCCCTCCACCTATGACACTGCCCCCCCACCTGTGACACTGGACCCCCCCACCTGTGACACTGGACCCCCCCACCTGTGACACTGACTGCCCTCCCCCACCTGTGACACTGGACCCCCCCCACCTGTGACACTGACTGCCCCCCCCACCTGTGACACTGGACCCCCCCACCTGTGACACTGGACCGCCCCCCCCACCTGTGACACTGTACCCCCCATCTGTGACACTGGACCCCCCCCCACCTGTGACACTGGCCTCCCCCACCTGTGACACTGGACCCCCCCCACCTGTGACACTGGACCCCCCCCAAATGTGACACTGGACCCCCCACCTGTGACACTGGACCTCCCCCACCTGTGACACTGGACCCCCCCACCTGTGACACTGGATCCCCCCACCTGTGACACTGGACCCCCCCACCTGTGACACTGCCCATATTAGCGGCGTGCTAGCAGTCTCCATGCCGGCTCTCAGCGTCCCCGATCCTGTGTGCCAGCAGCCTCCATGCCGGCTCTCAGCGTCCACGATCCTGTGTGCCAGCAGCCTCCATGCCGGCTCTCAGCGTCCCCGATCCTGTGTGCCAGCAGCCTCTATGCCAGCTCTCAGCGGCCCCGATCCCGGCTCTCAGCGACCCTGATCCTGTGTGCCAGCAGCCTCCATGCCGGCTCTCAGCGGCCTGGATCCTGGCTCTCAGCGGCCCGGATCCCGGCTCTCAGCGGCCCTGATCCTGTTTGCCAGCAGCCTCCATGCCAGCTCTCAACTGACCTGATCCTGCCTCTCAGCGTCTTGTGCAAGGTAAGCAGAATCATGGTGTTGCTATGGGGCAGGGGGGTGCAGGTCACACCGGGTGACGCCAATCCGAGGTCCCGGAGGCAGGGCTTTTTTTTTTCATCCGGCGCTACCCCTGTGTCTTCCTCTCAATTCTAATATAGAATTTTGTATTTAGAAGTGACCGCGCAGTTCTCCGGGTAGTAAACATGCACTGAATTATGCTGGGTTTAGTAGCGCTCCTGTTATGTGAGGGGGAAGGCCAATGACATTCCTGGTGCCAGGGGCAGTCATCCATCCAGGCCTGCTGCTGCCATGTTGACTGCTGTAATAGTGTGATTGCCGGCACCCACAGCATCTTCCCTGCAGCTATCCTATCCACATCCCCATTCCAGCAACAAACAGGTCAGTTTCAAATTGATGACATTGGGCCAGATTCATCAAGGGGATACGACGGCGGATCTCTTGATCCGCCGTCGTATCTCTGAGATCCGACGGTCGGATCTATGCGACTGATTCATAAGAATCAGTTCCGCATAGATCTCCCTTAGATCCGACTGGTGTAAGTTTTCTACGCGTCGGATATGCAAATGAGGAGAACCGCCGATTCAAGACCGAACGCCCGCCCGTCGCTTTTTGTTTACGTCGTTTGCGTTCGGCTTTTTCCGGCGGATAGTTACCCCTGCTATATGAGGGGTAGCTAATGTTAAGTATGGCCGTCGTTCCCGCGCCGAGATTCAAAATTTTACGTAGTTTGCGTAAGTCGATCGGGAATACGGATGGCTGGAATTTACCTAGCCGCCGAAAACATTGAGCATGCGCACTGGCAAATTTCGCCGGCGACGCATGCGCAGTTAAATCGGCGCGGGAACGCGCCTGATTTAAATTCTACACTCCCCCTAGCCGCGGAATTTGAATTCCGCCGGGGGAGTTACGATCCGACGGTGCAATTTTCGAGGTAAGTGCTTGGTTAATCATGCACTAGCCTCGCTAAATTGGACCGGCGGATCGTAAATCAGATAGATTACACGGATCTAAAGATCCGCTAATCTATCTGAATCTGGCCCATTGTCTGCAGGAACAGATCCCATCTTCCCCAGATCCCCCATACCAATATCTGCTATCACCAGATAACAACTCCAACTAGTCCAGCTAGCTATTGCCCTCTCGGCCCCCCATGGTGAGCCCTCCACATCTCTGACTTGGATCTGTCCAGACATGACAGATGAGAATGTATTGGGGGGGGGGGATTTATGTGAGAGGGGGGATTTGTGTGAGGAGGGGGGATTTGATGCGAGAAGGAGGGATTTGTGCAAGAATGACCAATTGGGGGGATTTGTGCGAGGAGGAGGGATTAAAAGGATTTGTGCAAGGAGGGGGGATTTGTGCGAGAAGGGGGATTGGTGCTTGGAGAGGGGGTTGGGGGGATTTATGCAAGGAGAGGGGATTTGGGTGATTTATGCAAGGAGAGAAGGAGATTTGTGCTAGGAGAGGGGATTGGGGAGGATTTGTGCTAGGAGGGGGATTTATGCAAGGAGGGGGGATTTGTGTGAGGAGGGGGGAATTTTGGGGATTTGTGCTAGGAGGGGGGATTGGGGGGATTTATGCAAGGAGGGGGGATTTATGCAAGGAGAGGGGATTTATGCAAGGAGAGGGGATTTAGGCAAGGAGGGGAGATTGGGGGATTAATGTGAAGAGGGGTGATTTGTGCAAGAAGGGGGATTGTGCTAGAAGAGGGGATTGGGGGATTTGTGTGAGGAGGGGGATTTGGAGGGGAATTTGTGCTAGGAGCAGCGACGGGACAACATGGTGTCACCCCCCCTGGGGGGGACGGGGGGACGGTAGACACCATATTTTACCACACTGAGCAGAACTTCACACAGAAGCACTCCACCTGCTTCTGTGTGTTTGCACCAGGCACCCAGGGGGGACATGCCCACATTTGCTGGTGGGAAAGAAAGGCCCGGATCAAGAGTGCAACTAGGAGGAGGGCCGGCATGACTATGGGGGGCAGGGTTGGACTGGCCATCGGGACTACCGGGAGTTTCCCGGTGGGCCGATGGCTCAGTGGGCCAGTTGTCACTCAGGGGCGTCGGGAGGGGGTGGCCAAAGCCCCGAATGGTTCCCCAAAAAGCCCGGAGTCCGCCCTGAGTGTAAACATCCAGTGATGATTGGTGGGCAAGCGGGACGTGCGGCCACAGTGAGAGTGGAGCTGTCAAAACGAAGCACTAATGTCGGGGATGGGCGGGGCCAATATGCGGGGGCACCCCCATCATCAGCGCTTAGATTTGACAGCTCCACTCTTACTGCAGCCGCACAACCCGATACCAATGTGCGGGGCCCCTTTCGTCCAATACATTTGCAAACACTGCCTGTATACACTCTGACAGTCAGAATGTATACAGGCAGTGTTTGCTATGTACTGGATGAAGGGGGCCCGCACATCGGTATCGGGTTGTGCGGCTGCAGAGTCTGACTGCTGGCTGGGGAGGAAGGTGGTGGCCGCACCCGTTGCAACTACTGCAAGTGCACGGTTCCAGTGCAGGCTGCAGAGTATTGCTGCTGGAGGGGGTGCATGGCGGGTGGCGTGCATGTGCAGGGTGACAACAGTGAACCTGTTGAACATCCTGCCTGTGTGTCCTCTCAGACCTCTTCTCTCCCGTGTAACTCCTCCTTCCCCCCCCCCCCCACAGCCGCTTTCATCCATGCAATACAATAGAAGACAGACTGTCCGAGCAGAAGTTGCTGTTAAAAAGTTAAAAAGCCTGTGATTGGTTGCTAGGGGCAGTCCTAGCAACCAATCGTCTGTCTGTAACATGGAAAGTTGAACAGCTCCCGCCTTCTGCTTGGACGCTTTGCATCCTCTGAGTGTCTTCTCCCTGCTGTGTAAGGTAAGGGAGGGGGCACTGACATAAAGGGAGCTGTGTTTTGTTGCAAAGAAAGAAGATAGCTTTAAAGCAGGGGTGGGCAATTATTTTTTCGATGGGGCCACATGAGAAACTAAAAATATTTTGGAGGGCCGGGCCAAAAGGCTAAACTCAATACTGCATAAAATCAATTGTATTTCTTTATAAAAAGCAGTAAATATCATTGTTGGACAACTGGTACGAGTACTTGTTATAGACATGGCACAGGAGGGGGACAGAGGCTGGGGACATGGCACAGGAGGGGGACAGAGGCTGGGGACATGGCACAGGAGGGGGATAGAGGCTGGGGACATGGCACAGGAGGGGGACAGAGGCTGGGGACATGGCACAGGAGGGGGACAGAGGCTGGGGACATGGCACAGGAGGGGGACAGACGCTGGGGACATGACACAGGAGGGGGACAGACGCTGGGGACATGACACAGGAGGGGGACAGACGCTGGGGACAGGCAGCCACTGTTTAATCAATAACAATTGATTAAACAGTGGCTGCATGTGATGGCACAGTGGCTGCGTGTGATGGCACAGTGGTTGCGTTTGATGGGCACAGTGGCGACAATTGATGGCACAGTGGCTGCAATTGATGGCATGGCACAGTGGCGACAATTGATGGCACCTTGGCTGCGTTTGATGGCATGGCACAGTGGCTGTGTTTGATTGCACAGTGGCTGCGTTTGATGGCATGTCACAGTGGTGACAATTGATGGCACAGTGGCTGCGTTTGATGGCATGGCACAGTGGCGACAATTGATGGCACAGTGGCTGCGTTTGATGGCATGGCACAGTGGCGACAATTGATGGCACAGTGGCTGCGTTTGATGGCATGGCACAGTGGCTGTGTTTGATTGCACAGTGGCTGCGTTTGATGGCATGTCATAGTGGTGACAATTGATGGTCCCAGTGGCTGCCTGCATATGATGGGCACAGTGAGGCTTCAATTTTTTTGTTTGTTTTTTCGTCTGCGCGCCCCCCCCCCCCCCCAAAAAATAAATTTGAGCACCAGCCGCAGGCCACTGGACAAACTAATGCAGACAGACAGTGCACAGCACACATGCCACAGCTATACTTACTTTTCTTTCAGTGTCTGAGAGGCTGGCTCACACTGTCAGTCAGGTCGGTGGTCGGCCACACTCAGCACAGTCAGCACTGCAGCTCTCTCACCTCCTTGTCCACTCCTCAGCCCTCAACCCCACACTTCCCTGAGTTCCCTCACGCTGTGGACTCGAGATGGGCGGACGCAATTTGCAATTAGGCGCGGAGGCTCGCTGTGAATGCTGGGGCGGCCGCGGCGTCCTCGGCTCCTCCTCCTGATGTCCTGATCACTCTGCTTGCTAGGTGCCGTTCGTTTGAACAGCTGTTTTCCCCGCTGCGCATAGACACTCCCCCTTGGACGGATCTGTCCAATCGCGAGCAAGGGGGAGTGTCTATGTGACTCCCCCTTGCTCGCGATTGGACAGATCCGTCCAAGGGGGAGTGTTTATGCGCGGCGGGGAAAACAGCTGTTCAAACGAACGCTGTCTGTAATGTTCCCCGCCGCGGTGATTAACGTGGCAGCTGCGGCGGCGGCGATTTCGGCGGCGGCCGGATTAAAAGGCCCGCCGGGCCGTATACGGCCCGCGGGCCGTAGTTTGCCCAGGTCTGCTTTAAAGGTTACCAGAAAGGAGGGGACTGTGAAAGGAAGTGAGTGTCAGTGTTTGTGTAAGGAGGGGGGGTCAGTGTTTGTGTAAGGAGGGGGGTTAGTGTTTGTGTAAGGAGGGGGGGACAGTGTTTGTGTAAGGAGGGGGGGGTCAGTGTTTGTGTAAGGAGGGGGGGTCAGTGTTTGTGTAAGGAGGGGGGGGCAGTGTTTGTGTAAGGAGGGGGGGGAGTGTTTGTGTAAGGAGGGGGGGCAGTGTTTGTGTAAGGAGGGGGGGACAGTGTTTGTGTAAGGAGGGGGGGTCAGTGTTTGTGTAAGGAGGGGGGGTCAGTGTTTGTGTAAGGAGGGGGGGTCAGTGTTTGTGTAAGGAGGGGGGGGTCAGTGTTTGTGTAAGGAGGGGGGGGACAGTGTTTGTGTAAGGAGGGGGGGACAGTGTTTGTGTAAGGAGGGGGGGACAGTGTTTGTGTAAGGAGGGGGGGTCAGTGTTTGTGTAAGGAGGGGGGGGTCAGTGTTTGTGTAAGGAGGGGGGGTCAGTGTTTGCGTAAGGAGGGGGGGCAGTGTTTGTGTAAGGAGGGGGGGCAGTGTTTGTGTAAGGAGGGGGGGCAGTGTTTGTGTAAGGAGGGGGGGGCAGTGTTTGTGTAAGGGGGGGACAGTGTTTGTGTAAGGAGGGGGGGACAGTGTTTGTGTAAGGAGGGGGGGGGACAGTGTTTGTGTAAGGAGGGGGGTCAGTGTTTGTGTAAGGAGGGGGGGTCAGTGTTTGTGTAAGGAGGGGGGGGTCAGTGTTTGTGTAAGGAGGGGGGGGACAGTGTTTGTGTAATGAGGGGGGGGCAGTGTTTGTGTAAGGAGGGGGGGCAGTGTTTGTGTAAGGAGGGGGGGACAGTGTTTGTGTAAGGAGGGGGGGGACAGTGTTTGTGTAAGGAGGGGGGGTCAGTGTTTGTGTAAGGAGGGGGGGTCAGTGTTTGTGTAAGGAGGGGGGGTCAGTGTTTGTGTAAGGAGGGGGGACAGTGTTTGTGTAAGGAGGGGGGGCAGTGTTTGTGTAAGGAGGGGGGGGGCAGTGTTTGTGTAAGGAGGGGGGGACAGTGTTTGTGTAAGGGGGGGGAACAGTGTTTGTGTAAGGAGGGGGGGACAGTGTTTGTGTAAGGAGGGGGACAGTGTTTGTGTAAGGAGGGGGGACAGTGTTTGTGTAAGAAGGGGGGGACAGTGTTTGTGTAAGGAGGGGGGGACAGTGTTTGTGTAAGGAGGGGGGGACAGTGTTTGTGTAAGGAGGGGGGACAGTGTTTGTGTAAGAAGGGGGGGACAGTGTTTGTGTAAGGAGGGGGGGACAGTGTTTTTCTCCTTTACTGGGAAAAGGAGAAGGTAACTAGCTGCAAGTTGCAACATTGCAACACAAACCTTTCCTGCACCTACGATGACAGCTTTGGTTCTACAGTTTTCAATGTAAGCAGTGAAGACAACATGTTAGCTCCTTCAGCAGAAGACAAAGAATTCCTTAAAGTAATTGACAATGAGTTCTTTCAGGAAGATTCCAATAGCTGGGTAGCACCCCTACCCTTTCGCCTCCCGAGAGAGAAGCTACCGAACTATCTACATCAAGCAGTTAAAAGATTCTCCTCCTTAAAGCGTGCCTTAAGCAGGAAGCCAGAGATGGAAAGACATTTTGTGGACTTTATACAGAATATCTTTGATAGGGGTCATGCCGAACTCGCACCCCCATTGAAAGAAGGAGAAGAATGCTGGTACCTCCCTTCCTTCGGTGTGTATCACCCACGAAAGCCAGACCAAATCAGAGTTGTCTTTGACTCCAGTGCCCAACATGAAGGCTTCTCACTTAACAACATGCTCCTCACAGGGCCCAACTTGAACAACAGCCTCATTGGAGTCCTAATTCGCTTTAGACAAGAACCTGTAGCAGTGATGGCCGACATTCAACAAATGTTCCACTGCTTCATCGTCAAGGAAGATAACAAAAACTACCTCAGGTTTCTATGGCACAAGGACAATGACATCAACAAAGAGGTAATTGATTACCGAATGAGGGTGCATGTCTTTGGGAACAGCCCTTCCCCAGCTGTAGCAATCTATGAACTAAAAAAGACAGCTCAGCTTGGAGAAGCTGAGTATGGATCCAACGCTCGTCAATTTGTTGAAAGGAACTTTTACGTAGACGACGGGCTCAAATCCTTTCCTACTGCTAAAGCAGCAATTGATCTTCTCACCTGAACAAAGGAGATGCTATCTGTAGCAAACTTGAGACTTCACAAAATGATATCTAACAGCCAAGAGCTAACAAATGCATTTCACCCTGAGGACTATGCTGCCAGTGTGAAAGATCTTGACCATGGGTCAGACACCCCCCTATGCAGAGAAGTCTAGGTCTGCTGTGGAACCTCAAAGAAGACACATTCACCTTTCAAGTGTCAACCTGTGACAAACCCTTTACCAAGAGAGGAGTCTTGTCCATAGTGAACAGCATCTACGACCCACTGGGATTTATAGCCCCAGTCACCACCCAAGGTAAGATGCTTTTAAGACTGCTTACTACTGATAACATAGATTGGGACACTCCATTACCTATTGAGAAAAAACAAAGATGGGAGAAATGGAGAGGGTCTCTGAAGACACTAGAACAGCTCCAAATTCCACGTTGCTATGCCCCAGTCTCCATCTCAGCCGCTGTCCAGAGGGAAATCCATATTTTCTCAGATGCATCAGTTGAAGCTATAGCTGCAGTGGCCTATTTGAAGACTTCAGGGGTTAACGGAGACATACACTGCAACTTTGTTCTAGGCAAGACAAAGCTAACACCAAAACCTGCACATACCATACCCAGACTTGAACTTTGTGCAGCTGTGCTAGCAGTGGAAATAGTTGAAGTCATAAAGAGTGAAATGGACATTTAAAATTGATTCTTCACATATGGGAGGATCCTGGGAGCGAATGATTGGAATCACTCGAAGAATTCTTGATTCCATGTTACAGGACCACAAGTCTTTACTATTGACTCATGAGACTTTGAGTACCTTTCTCTCGGAAGTATCCACCATCATTAATGCAAGGCCTCTAGTAACAGTATCTTCTGATTCTGATGCTCCAGTGATTCTTACCCCAGCCACACTCCTTACTCAGAAGGTTGGAACTACCATAATATCTTCTGCCGAAATTGACCCGGAGGATATCTATAGGCGTCAATGGAAACGGGTGCAACACCTAGCCAACGTGTTTTGGCACCGCTGGAGAGAGGAGTACCTGCATACCCTTCAAAGCCGTTCCAAATGGCAAACACCCAAGCCTAACCTCAAAGTAGGCGACCTTGTTCTTCTGAAAGATAGATAAGTCTGTCGCAATGAGTGGCCTATGGGTCTTGTAACAAGCGTAATGCCCAGCGATGACGGAAAGGTTTGAAAGGTTGAGATTAAGATTACCAAAGGAGGTTCTGCTCGGACTTTCTCACGACCAATCACGGAATTGGTGCTTCTTCTCCCAAGTGAGTGACTTATGCAGGAGTACCAGCTGTACATGCAATGGTGGAGAGAATATCACTATAACTATTGACTGTGCTACTGTTGAAGTTCCACGACTATAAACTAAGGATGTATTTACCTCTGTAGACTGGCCACTATACATTTATGGCTGGCCTGTTTCCCTATTGTTCAGAGAGGACTTAAGCAGGCCCAGAGATGTATCTTGGCCTAGGCCGACAAGGCCTAGGCCTAGGGCGGCACTTTGCGGGGGGCGTCTTCCCGAATAGTGAGGCGAATAGTGAGGCAGCCACCCGCAGAGATTGCTTGCCTTGCCGCGGAGCTGCCGCCTGCCGCGGCTGGCTGCGGTTCTGTATGTGTCACTGTGACTGTCACGGTATCACCGCCGCATACTGTGGGGAGAGACTGCCAGTGCCGCCCCCCCGTAGATCGCGTGCATGGCGTGCACATTGTTTAGTTGGGGGATGCTCCGCCTCCCAGCCTCTGCGCGGCATCGTAGCATCTAGCATCTGGTCGGGACGGGAGGAGGAGGAGGAGAGAGAGAGAGGACAATGTGATGTGACCAAGCAGCTTCATATAACAGGTACACATCGATGAGAGCTCAGAGCTGTATACAGATGTCTGTCTGCTGCACACCCTCCCCCCCCGCTTATTATTCTAAGTCTAAATCAACTGCCCCCGCTTATTAACTTTTTTTTTACATGTGAATACATACATACAGCATGATGTCTAAGTCTAAATCACCCCCCCCCCCCTTCCTGCTTATTAACTTTTTTTAACATGTGAATACATACAGGCTGTATGTATTCACATGTAAAAAAAAATAATAAGCAGGGAGGGGGGATGATTTAGACTTAAACATCATGCTGTATGTATTCACATGTAAAAAAAAAAGTTAATAAGCAGGGGGGGGGGGGGGGTTAGATAAAGGAGGGTGTGGTTTAGACATCATGTTGTATGAAACTTTTTTTTACATGTGAATACATACTGCACGATGTCTGATGTAAAAACATGTATATAACATTACATTCTACATACTTCAAGACTTCCAACATGTACAGTATGCTGTGTTTTTTTTTTGGCTCTACATACCGTATTATTGCTATTTTCCACCCGGCTTCCGGGTACTCGCTCCCGTGGGAGTAAGCGGTCCTATGCAGAGGCGCAGTGTCATGTGGGACTTCACCCAGATGATTGACATTCTTGAGAAAAACTTCCCCCCGGCGGATAAGGCGCTTCACGAGTTTCCGAACGTAGCCGAACGGCGAGTCGGCTCTATAGGGCGCCTGCTCACCGACTAGGAGCCGTGTAGAGCTGACTGCGCAAGCGCCGTATAGAGCCGACTCGCAGTTCGGCTACTTTCGGAAACTCGTGACGCGCCTTATCCGCCGGGGGGAAGTTTTTCTCAAGAACGTCAATCATCTGGGCGAAGTCCCACATGACATTGCGCCTCTGCATAGGAACGCTTGCACCGGAGTGAGTTCCCAGAAGTCGGGTGGAAAATAGCAATAATACGGTATGTAGAGCCATGTGATTGATGTAAGTATGGAGTAAATGGTGTGTGATTGTGTGTGCTAATTCAGAGAGGTGGAGCCTAAATAGGAAGGGGTGTGGTTTACAGATGACAGGGCGGGTCTTAAATAGGAAGGGGTGTGTCCTTAACAGGAAGGGTGGGTCTTATTTAAATTAGGGGGTGCATGAGTTTAGTCAGGCCTAGGGCAGCACAAAACCTAAATACACCTCTGAGCAGGCCATAGATAGAGCAAATTTATTTCCTGCAACCATGGGTTGCAGGAAAGTAATTTGCTTGATTCTCCCATAGACACAGACAGTGCTGACAGGGGAATCTCTCTTGCTGAGCAATCAAATTCTTCTTCCTACATCACACTGATGGGTGCATGGCTGAGGAGTTTTGTAGTAGGGGTGGGAGGAACCTGATGGGAAACTGAAAAGCTAGTACCTTATGCCCTGTACACACGATCACTTTTTGTGATGAAATAAAATGACATTTTTAAAAATGTCATTAAAAATGATCGTGTGTGGGCAAAATGTCATTTTATGTCTTCTGAAAAATGAAAAAAAAAAAAAAATTCGAACATGCTTGAATTTTTTATGTAATTTTTTGTGTCATAAAAAATGATCGTGTGTGGGCAAAAATTACGTTTTAAACCCACACATGCCCAGAAGCACGTTTTGAGACGGGAGGTAAAACTACCATTCATAATGGAGTAAGCACATTCATCACGCTGTAACAGACAAAAAAGCACGAATCGTCTTTTACTAACAAGTAACCAGCTAAAAGCAGCCCAAAGGCGAATAGAACTTCCCCTTTATGCCGCGTACAGACGGTCGTTTTTTGCGATGGAAAAAAACGACATTTTGAAAAACGTCATTTCAAATGACCGTGTGTGGAAAAAACGTCGTTTTATGTCTTCAGAAAAACGACAAAAAAAAATTCGAACATGCTCGAATTTTTTGTGTCGTTTTTCAAAACGTCGTTTTCTGTGTCAATTAAAATGATAGTGTGTGGGCAAAACGACGTTGAAAACGACGTTTTAAACCCGCGCCTGCTCAGAAGCAATTTCTGATATGGGAGCGCTTGTTGTGGTAAAACTACTGTCCAGAATGGCTTCAGCACATTCGTTCGTTTTAATAGTAATGAAGAAAAGACTGCGCAGCATTTGACACAATGCATTTAAATGCTACACTAAAATCCTAGTTTGTTGTGGCTCATCTTGTTACATAGTTCTGACAACCTTTTTTGTTTTTTAATTATTTTTATTTATATTTATTTATTTTTGTTTTTAGTTTATGCACATCTCCATGTCCCTTTTTTTTTTTTTTTGGGTTGTTTAATGTATTTGAGCAAATGAATACCATTTTTAATGTTTGTTATTTTGGAGTGTGTGAAGTCACCACAACAACATAATATATTTTTTGGCAAATTACCTACAAGGAGGTTGTTGTCCCTTGTTAATGTTTTTTTTGGAAATGTGTTTGCCTCCTCACTAATGATCTCTATATATGTTAAAAAAATACACATGTAAATTTTTTTGCCAAACCAACAAATACATTTATTCATGTATAAAATCAATAAAATAAACTTAAACACATCTGGCAAAAAAAATAAAAAAAAATAAAAAGCCAGGAATAAAGTAAAGGAGACCCTGCTTGGATTGTGCAAGGCAAGGGTCCAGCAAGCAAATAATCAAGGCTGGCAATGCCAATGTTTTGGGATTAGGGGCACCATCTCCTCACTTCTTCCTCTTTGGTTGAGTCTTCCCTGCAGGCTTCCCTGCAGCCTTCCCTGCAGCCTTCCCTGCAGTCTGCCTCCTCGGGGGCTGAGTTTCATGAGCCAAGTTTGTGGCAGGAACCAGAGCAGGCTCAGGAAGAGGAGGAGAAGGATCAGGAGCAGGAGAAGGATCAGGAGCAGGAGCAGGAAGAGCAGAAAGCACAGGAGTGGGTATCAGCCCAAGATCAATATTCTCATTTAGGTTGCCCAGTGAGGCCATGCTTATGGCCTTGAATATGATGTATTCGCAGCGCACACGCTGGGCCCGCTCTAGATTTTTTAGCTTGGCTGCGATGAGCGCTGCGAATCCCTCTTCTTCAGACGGTTGTTCTCTGATGGCCGCAGTTGCTTGACGGAGAATGGCCTGGGTCTCCTCCTCCATTTGCATCAGTCTTCTTGTTCTTTTTCCTGGAGCGCGAAAAGGAGGGATCTGGGAGATGCAATCCCGCCTGCGGGACTCCTGTATCCCACTGGGGCCTGCCACCTCCTGGCTCCGAGTGGCCTCTGCCTCACCCTGGCTCCCTGTGGGGCCTGCCTCCTCCTGGCTTTGCTCTGTTTGTGGCTAAAAAAAAAAAGGATCTTATTTTATTTTTTGTCTTCATTAATCACACACATTTTACAGATCATGACATATGCGAAGTGAATGCGGAAATATATTTAAATGAGGCCCGCCATCCCTAATTATGTGGCCCCTTACCCAGCTTCAGATATTTGCCCCCTGGAGTTGTGTGGGGGGGGGGTGTTTGATGCTGACTGAACCTGCTAAGTAGGGTGCCTTTCTCAAAACTAGGAATGTCTGTTTTCTAATTTTTGGTTTGTCAAAATGTTAATTAACCCAAACTTTGTTAGATATCTGTGACCCCTTCCAGGTGTCTAGCGTTTACCCCCCTAATGGCGTAACATAAAATTACCCACAATCATTATGACCTCTGCATTTATGTATCTTGTCCCCATTCTGTTTTGCCCGTATTGGCTATTGATATTTTACCAATGTTTTGCCAACTCAGCTAAATTTTACACCACTTGTAACCTACATTTCTAAGCATTATTATACTTTGCATTTCATTAATTAGTATTAAAATGCAATACCTGGCTCGATGGGTCACAATCTGTGTCCTCCATGAAGTCTTGATCTTCATCAGATGTAGCCTGCTCTTGGCTGCCGGGAAGACTGGACTGATTCCTTGGGGGAAGGGTAGACACGGATGCCCGGGTTTCGAGCTGGTCATCAATGAACTGCATCTGACCATAGTACCACAGGTTGGGTTTGTAGATGCTGTCAGCTGTAGCTCCAGATCTCATAGAGGCCAGGACTAGTGACCGTTGGGTCCTGTAGGTGCCCCTAATCGAATTAATTTTGTTTTTGACAGTGTCAGTTGTTGCGTGTGGGAGCCTTGGGCTAACAAATGCAAGCAGGGTCTCCAGTGCTTGCTTCCTGGCATCTTTGTTTTTATTGATTTTGTTTTTTGTTTGCCAGAGCACAGGAAGTTCTTTCCAGCGTTGGATAAACTCCGTGAAAAATTCTGGCTCCTTGAAGGGGTCCATTATTTCTGTATGTAAAAATTTCAGAAAAAACAAAGTGTCAGTAAAGCCACTACTACTGCAACAAGCTTTTACCCCAGGGATCTGCAATTAGTGGACCTCCAGCTGTTGCAAAACTACAAGTCCCATCATGCCTCTGCCTCTGGGTGTCATGCTTGTGGCTGTCAGAGTTTCGCTATGCATCATGGGACTTGTAGTTCCGCACCAGCTGGAGGTCCGAGAATTGCATTTCCCTGTTTTACACCATATCTTCTAGGCCACAAACTGATCCACTCTTCAGTAATAGAAATGTCAAAAATAGAGTTACGTACCGTCGTATTTCCCGATCGTTTACTTCCGCCTTCTTCCACAGACTGTGTACGTCGCTTTCAATGACGTCGGATCCCTTTAAACACTGCGCACGTGTGACGCAACGCACGATACCCCGCCCCTGACGTTCTGTCTCGTCCTTTGCACGCCCCTTTCTCGATCTTTTTTTGTGGGTGTGATTTATGGTGGTGGAAGACATGCAGCAAAATATGTCAGGCTCAAGACATGAGGTAGGCCAGGCCCAGGCAACAGGAAGATCCAGGCGGAGGTACAAGGCCAAAAACATGGCATTCCAGGAGATGGTAGAGATGTTCACCATCTTCACTAATGAGGATTATGATGGGAAGCACGGGCCTTACCTGCACCCCAATAAGGTGAAGGCGGACATTACCGATAAAGTAATTAGAAGGCTCCGGCAGAAATTTGGTGAACGCAGGTCCAAAGAACAAATAAGAAAGAGGTGGTCAGACCTGAAAAAAAGAGAGCCAGAGCAACTTCAGGCAATATAAAGATTGATTAGAGCAAAAAGTAAGTTCATTTTATGTGCCATAATTTTAGGTGTTTGTTCTTTGTGCCATGTGCTTTTCCCTTCAGGTTGAAATGTATTTGTGTGGGCACAATAATTTGTCGTATGAGTTGTCGTTCATTCGTTAATTTAACTAATATTAAATGACGATATTCCCGATAATTTGCAACATGCCTAGTTCACATGGACAAATTGTAGTGCAATCACTGTATCAGCCACAAATAATAACGTATTTGTCTGATTTATGTTATAACGAACGACGACTCATACGACCATTTCCTGTGTTCCCAAATATTCCACTTTACACAAATTTTTGGGGTTTAATGTGACATCAATTTGTAAACATTTATGTACATGTTTACCTAATTAGATCTTAATAATTTATATCTAAAATATGCACAAAAAGGACAGTGTACTCAGCATAGGATTATACACATAGGGATTTATTTGGTTTAAAATTGTGATTTAAAGTTTCATCCCTCTAAAATTTTACCATTCTGTTTTCCCTTTCTTCAATCTCGTAGGGCGAAAGGAAGCATCAAGGCAGGACGCAAGTTCGCAAGCCACACCCCCGTGGGATCTTGATGAAGGGGAAGCTGCCACCACATCTGGTAAAGTATCATATTCAAAAGATACACAGGTAATGTAGATGTAGGAGAAACAGATTTGTAATACATGGTTTGCTTGCACATTTCAGGAGCAACTCGTGCTGGCTCTTCAATTGACAGGGACACTGCCCAGCTCCTCATTGCAGAAATTTGGTCCTGCCGGGAAAAGAATGAAGACCTACAGATAGCAGCCCGGAAAATACTTAAAAATGCAAAGTGTTGAGGTCCAGTTGAAAAATCTACTGGATGTTTTGGGTAGGGTGTGAAAAAAAAAAAAAAAAAAAGTGATTTTATCTGATTCTTGAATAAAAAAAAACCAAAAAAAATAAAAAAAAGTGATTTTATCTGATTCTTGAATAAAAAACAAACAACAAAAAAAAAGTGACTTTATCTGATTCTTGAATAAAAAAAAACAAAAAAATACAAAAAATGTGATTTTATCTGATTCTTGAATCAAAAAAAAACAAAAAAATAAAAAAAAGTGATTTTATCTGATTCTTGAATAAAAAAAAAAAAAAAAAAAAAAAAAGTGATTTTATCTGATTCTTGAATCAAAAAATAAAAAAATAAATAAAAGTGATTTATCTGATTCTTGAATAAAAAAAATAAAAAAAATAAAAAAATGTGATTTTATCTGATTCTTGAATAAAAAAAAAAACAAAAAAAAAAATATGATTTTATATGATTCTGGAATATTGGAAAAAAAAAACTAAAAAAATATGATTTTATATGATTCTGGAATATTGAAAAAAAAAATAATAAAAAAAAATATGATTTTATATGATTCTGGAATATTGAAAAAAAAAAAAACTAAAAAAATATGATTTTATATGATTCTGGAATATTGGAACAAAAAAAATATGATTTTATATGATTCTGGAATATTGAAAAAAAAAACAAATATGATTTTATATGATTCTGGAATATTGGAAAAAAAAATTATGTGATTTTATATGATTATTTAATCTAAAAAAAAATAATAATAAAAAAAAATGTGATTTTACTTGTTCGACCAACCAAAAAATAAATGTAGATATGTGAGAAGGAAAAATTTGGTTCACAAAAGTTGGAAAATAAAAATAATGCAGATCAAAATATTTGTGGCTTGTTATTTTCGATCAATGCTGACATTAAACCTAAAAATGTTAAATTTATGCTGGGAACATATAACAAGGAAGGATATTTAGTCCATCCAAAACAGATGCAACTATGATAACCTAGGAGACAAAGAAAATACACAAACATTCAAAAGAATACCAAAAAAAATTACAATGTTTCTTGCATAAAATATTTATTAGGTTCATTCACCAAAGATCAGGCATTGGAATGGCCCCCCTACCCATAAAATAGTCAACATATGCCTGGCGCACTGCACGTGCGTTTCGGGGGGCCAAGCCTGGATGGCCTGCCTCATGGGCCGCCTCTGGGACATCAACTGCCTCATCAGGCAATAATGTCAAATAATTTGAAGAATGTCTTCATAGAAAGTTATGTAATATACAACAACATAAAATAATATTGTTCCACTTATATTCTGCCATGTTTATGGCGGTTAAAAACAAGCGAAATCGACTGACCATGATGCCAAACGCATTTTCAACCACTCTTCTGGCTCTGGCCAGCCTGTAATTAAAGACCCTCCTCTCAGGGGTGAGGGCACGTTGGGGAAATGGCCTCATGAGGTGGGGACCCAAGGCAAACGCCTCATCACCAATAAAAACGAAGGGCAGCCCCTCTTCATTATCCTCCGCACGTGGCAATGCAAGGTCCTCCGCCTGAAGCCGTTGGGCAAACTCGGTCTCGGCAAAGACCCCGCCGTCTGACATCCGCCCATTTTTCCCCACATCAACATAAAGAAAGTCATAATTGGCAGACACCACCACAAATCAGTATGACACTGTGGAACCCTTTGCAGTTGAAATAATGGGATCCAGAATGGGGTGGTGGCACGATGCGGACGTGCTTGCCATCAATAGCTCCTCCACAGTTTGGAAATTTCATCGCTGAGAGAAGTCCGCTGCCACAGTCTGCCATTCCTGTGGTGTTGTGGGGAACTGTAAATAAAGCATAAAAAAATTGTAAGATAGTACATTACTAACAGAATATCACCAAAGATTCTTGGATCCTAGAAATAAAAAAATTAGTTCAGGTATTATTGTAAAAACAACAATATTAAGGGATCACTAAGCAGATTAATCACACCCTCTCATGGTAAGAAAAATTAACATAAAAGTGTGATGGGGGGCCCATCAGTTTGTGACCTACAAAAAATGCTGGTTTAACATCAAATTAATAAAAATAGACAGTTACAAAACTAACTGTGTCAACCTGTGACAAACCCTTTACCAAGAGAGGAGTCTTGTCCATAGTGAACAGCATCTACGACCCACTGGGATTTATAGCCCCAGTCACCACCCAAGGTAAGATGCTTTTAAGACTGCTTACTACTGATAACATAGATTGGGACACTCCATTACCTATTGAGAAAAAACAAAGATGGGAGAAATGGAGAGGGTCTCTGAAGACACTAGAACAGCTCCAAATTCCACGTTGCTATGCCCCAGTCTCCATCTCAGCCGCTGTCCAGAGGGAAATCCATATTTTCTCAGATGCATCAGTTGAAGCTATAGCTGCAGTGGCCTATTTGAAGACTTCAGGGGTTAACGGAGACATACACTGCAACTTTGTTCTAGGCAAGACAAAGCTAACACCAAAACCTGCACATACCATACCCAGACTTGAACTTTGTGCAGCTGTGCTAGCAGTGGAAATAGTTGAAGTCATAAAGAGTGAAATGGACATTTAAAATTGATTCTTCACATATGGGAGGATCCTGGGAGCGAATGATTGGAATCACTCGAAGAATTCTTGATTCCATGTTACAGGACCACAAGTCTTTACTATTGACTCATGAGACTTTGAGTACCTTTCTCTCGGAAGTATCCACCATCATTAATGCAAGGCCTCTAGTAACAGTATCTTCTGATTCTGATGCTCCAGTGATTCTTACCCCAGCCACACTCCTTACTCAGAAGGTTGGAACTACCATAATATCTTCTGCCGAAATTGACCCGGAGGATATCTATAGGCGTCAATGGAAACGGGTGCAACACCTAGCCAACGTGTTTTGGCACCGCTGGAGAGAGGAGTACCTGCATACCCTTCAAAGCCGTTCCAAATGGCAAACACCCAAGCCTAACCTCAAAGTAGGCGACCTTGTTCTTCTGAAAGATAGATAAGTCTGTCGCAATGAGTGGCCTATGGGTCTTGTAACAAGCGTAATGCCCAGCGATGACGGAAAGGTTTGAAAGGTTGAGATTAAGATTACCAAAGGAGGTTCTGCTCGGACTTTCTCACGACCAATCACGGAATTGGTGCTTCTTCTCCCAAGTGAGTGACTTATGCAGGAGTACCAGCTGTACATGCAATGGTGGAGAGAATATCACTATAACTATTGACTGTGCTACTGTTGAAGTTCCACGACTATAAACTAAGGATGTATTTACCTCTGTAGACTGGCCACTATACATTTATGGCTGGCCTGTTTCCCTATTGTTCAGAGAGGACTTAAGCAGGCCCAGAGATGTATCTTGGCCTAGGCCGACAAGGCCTAGGCCTAGGGCGGCACTTTGCGGGGGGCGTCTTCCCGAATAGTGAGGCGAATAGTGAGGCAGCCACCCGCAGAGATTGCTTGCCTTGCCGCGGAGCTGCCGCCTGCCGCGGCTGGCTGCGGTTCTGTATGTGTCACTGTGACTGTCACGGTATCACCGCCGCATACTGTGGGGAGAGACTGCCAGTGCCGCCCCCCCGTAGATCGCGTGCATGGCGTGCACATTGTTTAGTTGGGGGATGCTCCGCCTCCCAGCCTCTGCGCGGCATCGTAGCATCTAGCATCTGGTCGGGACGGGAGGAGGAGGAGGAGAGAGAGAGAGGACAATGTGATGTGACCAAGCAGCTTCATATAACAGGTACACATCGATGAGAGCTCAGAGCTGTATACAGATGTCTGTCTGCTGCACACCCTCCCCCCCCGCTTATTATTCTAAGTCTAAATCAACTGCCCCCGCTTATTAACTTTTTTTTTACATGTGAATACATACATACAGCATGATGTCTAAGTCTAAATCACCCCCCCCCCCCCTTCCTGCTTATTAACTTTTTTTAACATGTGAATACATACAGGCTGTATGTATTCACATGTAAAAAAAAATAATAAGCAGGGAGGGGGGATGATTTAGACTTAAACATCATGCTGTATGTATTCACATGTAAAAAAAAAAGTTAATAAGCAGGGGGGGGGGGGGGGTTAGATAAAGGAGGGTGTGGTTTAGACATCATGTTGTATGAAACTTTTTTTTACATGTGAATACATACTGCACGATGTCTGATGTAAAAACATGTATATAACATTACATTCTACATACTTCAAGACTTCCAACATGTACAGTATGCTGTGTTTTTTTTTTGGCTCTACATACCGTATTATTGCTATTTTCCACCCGGCTTCCGGGTACTCGCTCCCGTGGGAGTAAGCGGTCCTATGCAGAGGCGCAGTGTCATGTGGGACTTCACCCAGATGATTGACATTCTTGAGAAAAACTTCCCCCCGGCGGATAAGGCGCTTCACGAGTTTCCGAACGTAGCCGAACGGCGAGTCGGCTCTATAGGGCGCCTGCTCACCGACTAGGAGCCGTGTAGAGCTGACTGCGCAAGCGCCGTATAGAGCCGACTCGCAGTTCGGCTACTTTCGGAAACTCGTGACGCGCCTTATCCGCCGGGGGGAAGTTTTTCTCAAGAACGTCAATCATCTGGGCGAAGTCCCACATGACATTGCGCCTCTGCATAGGAACGCTTGCACCGGAGTGAGTTCCCAGAAGTCGGGTGGAAAATAGCAATAATACGGTATGTAGAGCCATGTGATTGATGTAAGTATGGAGTAAATGGTGTGTGATTGTGTGTGCTAATTCAGAGAGGTGGAGCCTAAATAGGAAGGGGTGTGGTTTACAGATGACAGGGCGGGTCTTAAATAGGAAGGGGTGTGTCCTTAACAGGAAGGGTGGGTCTTATTTAAATTAGGGGGTGCATGAGTTTAGTCAGGCCTAGGGCAGCACAAAACCTAAATACACCTCTGAGCAGGCCATAGATAGAGCAAATTTATTTCCTGCAACCATGGGTTGCAGGAAAGTAATTTGCTTGATTCTCCCATAGACACAGACAGTGCTGACAGGGGAATCTCTCTTGCTGAGCAATCAAATTCTTCTTCCTACATCACACTGATGGGTGCATGGCTGAGGAGTTTTGTAGTAGGGGTGGGAGGAACCTGATGGGAAACTGAAAAGCTAGTACCTTATGCCCTGTACACACGATCACTTTTTGTGATGAAATAAAATGACATTTTTAAAAATGTCATTAAAAATGATCGTGTGTGGGCAAAATGTCATTTTATGTCTTCTGAAAAATGAAAAAAAAAAAAAAATTCGAACATGCTTGAATTTTTTATGTAATTTTTTGTGTCATAAAAAATGATCGTGTGTGGGCAAAAATTACGTTTTAAACCCACACATGCCCAGAAGCACGTTTTGAGACGGGAGGTAAAACTACCATTCATAATGGAGTAAGCACATTCATCACGCTGTAACAGACAAAAAAGCACGAATCGTCTTTTACTAACAAGTAACCAGCTAAAAGCAGCCCAAAGGCGAATAGAACTTCCCCTTTATGCCGCGTACAGACGGTCGTTTTTTGCGATGGAAAAAAACGACATTTTGAAAAACGTCATTTCAAATGACCGTGTGTGGAAAAAACGTCGTTTTATGTCTTCAGAAAAACGACAAAAAAAAATTCGAACATGCTCGAATTTTTTGTGTCGTTTTTCAAAACGTCGTTTTCTGTGTCAATTAAAATGATAGTGTGTGGGCAAAACGACGTTGAAAACGACGTTTTAAACCCGCGCCTGCTCAGAAGCAATTTCTGATATGGGAGCGCTTGTTGTGGTAAAACTACTGTCCAGAATGGCTTCAGCACATTCGTTCGTTTTAATAGTAATGAAGAAAAGACTGCGCAGCATTTGACACAATGCATTTAAATGCTACACTAAAATCCTAGTTTGTTGTGGCTCATCTTGTTACATAGTTCTGACAACCTTTTTTGTTTTTTAATTATTTTTATTTATATTTATTTATTTTTGTTTTTAGTTTATGCACATCTCCATGTCCCTTTTTTTTTTTTTTGGGTTGTTTAATGTATTTGAGCAAATGAATACCATTTTTAATGTTTGTTATTTTGGAGTGTGTGAAGTCACCACAACAACATAATATATTTTTTGGCAAATTACCTACAAGGAGGTTGTTGTCCCTTGTTAATGTTTTTTTTTGGAAATGTGTTTGCCTCCTCACTAATGATCTCTATATATGTTAAAAAAATACACATGTAAATTTTTTTGCCAAACCAACAAATACATTTATTCATGTATAAAATCAATAAAATAAACTTAAACACATCTGGCAAAAAAAATAAAAAAAAATAAAAAGCCAGGAATAAAGTAAAGGAGACCCTGCTTGGATTGTGCAAGGCAAGGGTCCAGCAAGCAAATAATCAAGGCTGGCAATGCCAATGTTTTGGGATTAGGGGCACCATCTCCTCACTTCTTCCTCTTTGGTTGAGTCTTCCCTGCAGGCTTCCCTGCAGCCTTCCCTGCAGCCTTCCCTGCAGTCTGCCTCCTCGGGGGCTGAGTTTCATGAGCCAAGTTTGTGGCAGGAACCAGAGCAGGCTCAGGAAGAGGAGGAGAAGGATCAGGAGCAGGAGAAGGATCAGGAGCAGGAGCAGGAAGAGCAGAAAGCACAGGAGTGGGTATCAGCCCAAGATCAATATTCTCATTTAGGTTGCCCAGTGAGGCCATGCTTATGGCCTTGAATATGATGTATTCGCAGCGCACACGCTGGGCCCGCTCTAGATTTTTTAGCTTGGCTGCGATGAGCGCTGCGAATCCCTCTTCTTCAGACGGTTGTTCTCTGATGGCCGCAGTTGCTTGACGGAGAATGGCCTGGGTCTCCTCCTCCATTTGCATCAGTCTTCTTGTTCTTTTTCCTGGAGCGCGAAAAGGAGGGATCTGGGAGATGCAATCCCGCCTGCGGGACTCCTGTATCCCACTGGGGCCTGCCACCTCCTGGCTCCGAGTGGCCTCTGCCTCACCCTGGCTCCCTGTGGGGCCTGCCTCCTCCTGGCTTTGCTCTGTTTGTGGCTAAAAAAAAAAAGGATCTTATTTTATTTTTTGTCTTCATTAATCACACACATTTTACAGATCATGACATATGCGAAGTGAATGCGGAAATATATTTAAATGAGGCCCGCCATCCCTAATTATGTGGCCCCTTACCCAGCTTCAGATATTTGCCCCCTGGAGTTGTGTGGGGGGGGGGTGTTTGATGCTGACTGAACCTGCTAAGTAGGGTGCCTTTCTCAAAACTAGGAATGTCTGTTTTCTAATTTTTGGTTTGTCAAAATGTTAATTAACCCAAACTTTGTTAGATATCTGTGACCCCTTCCAGGTGTCTAGCGTTTACCCCCCTAATGGCGTAACATAAAATTACCCACAATCATTATGACCTCTGCATTTATGTATCTTGTCCCCATTCTGTTTTGCCCGTATTGGCTATTGATATTTTACCAATGTTTTGCCAACTCAGCTAAATTTTACACCACTTGTAACCTACATTTCTAAGCATTATTATACTTTGCATTTCATTAATTAGTATTAAAATGCAATACCTGGCTCGATGGGTCACAATCTGTGTCCTCCATGAAGTCTTGATCTTCATCAGATGTAGCCTGCTCTTGGCTGCCGGGAAGACTGGACTGATTCCTTGGGGGAAGGGTAGACACGGATGCCCGGGTTTCGAGCTGGTCATCAATGAACTGCATCTGACCATAGTACCACAGGTTGGGTTTGTAGATGCTGTCAGCTGTAGCTCCAGATCTCATAGAGGCCAGGACTAGTGACCGTTGGGTCCTGTAGGTGCCCCTAATCGAATTAATTTTGTTTTTGACAGTGTCAGTTGTTGCGTGTGGGAGCCTTGGGCTAACAAATGCAAGCAGGGTCTCCAGTGCTTGCTTCCTGGCATCTTTGTTTTTATTGATTTTGTTTTTTGTTTGCCAGAGCACAGGAAGTTCTTTCCAGCGTTGGATAAACTCCGTGAAAAATTCTGGCTCCTTGAAGGGGTCCATTATTTCTGTATGTAAAAATTTCAGAAAAAACAAAGTGTCAGTAAAGCCACTACTACTGCAACAAGCTTTTACCCCAGGGATCTGCAATTAGTGGACCTCCAGCTGTTGCAAAACTACAAGTCCCATCATGCCTCTGCCTCTGGGTGTCATGCTTGTGGCTGTCAGAGTTTCGCTATGCATCATGGGACTTGTAGTTCCGCACCAGCTGGAGGTCCGAGAATTGCATTTCCCTGTTTTACACCATATCTTCTAGGCCACAAACTGATCCACTCTTCAGTAATAGAAATGTCAAAAATAGAGTTACGTACCGTCGTATTTCCCGATCGTTTACTTCCGCCTTCTTCCACAGACTGTGTACGTCGCTTTCAATGACGTCGGATCCCTTTAAACACTGCGCACGTGTGACGCAACGCACGATACCCCGCCCCTGACGTTCTGTCTCGTCCTTTGCACGCCCCTTTCTCGATCTTTTTTTGTGGGTGTGATTTATGGTGGTGGAAGACATGCAGCAAAATATGTCAGGCTCAAGACATGAGGTAGGCCAGGCCCAGGCAACAGGAAGATCCAGGCGGAGGTACAAGGCCAAAAACATGGCATTCCAGGAGATGGTAGAGATGTTCACCATCTTCACTAATGAGGATTATGATGGGAAGCACGGGCCTTACCTGCACCCCAATAAGGTGAAGGCGGACATTACCGATAAAGTAATTAGAAGGCTCCGGCAGAAATTTGGTGAACGCAGGTCCAAAGAACAAATAAGAAAGAGGTGGTCAGACCTGAAAAAAAGAGAGCCAGAGCAACTTCAGGCAATATAAAGATTGATTAGAGCAAAAAGTAAGTTCATTTTATGTGCCATAATTTTAGGTGTTTGTTCTTTGTGCCATGTGCTTTTCCCTTCAGGTTGAAATGTATTTGTGTGGGCACAATAATTTGTCGTATGAGTTGTCGTTCATTCGTTAATTTAACTAATATTAAATGACGATATTCCCGATAATTTGCAACATGCCTAGTTCACATGGACAAATTGTAGTGCAATCACTGTATCAGCCACAAATAATAACGTATTTGTCTGATTTATGTTATAACGAACGACGACTCATACGACCATTTCCTGTGTTCCCAAATATTCCACTTTACACAAATTTTTGGGGTTTAATGTGACATCAATTTGTAAACATTTATGTACATGTTTACCTAATTAGATCTTAATAATTTATATCTAAAATATGCACAAAAAGGACAGTGTACTCAGCATAGGATTATACACATAGGGATTTATTTGGTTTAAAATTGTGATTTAAAGTTTCATCCCTCTAAAATTTTACCATTCTGTTTTCCCTTTCTTCAATCTCGTAGGGCGAAAGGAAGCATCAAGGCAGGACGCAAGTTCGCAAGCCACACCCCCGTGGGATCTTGATGAAGGGGAAGCTGCCACCACATCTGGTAAAGTATCATATTCAAAAGATACACAGGTAATGTAGATGTAGGAGAAACAGATTTGTAATACATGGTTTGCTTGCACATTTCAGGAGCAACTCGTGCTGGCTCTTCAATTGACAGGGACACTGCCCAGCTCCTCATTGCAGAAATTTGGTCCTGCCGGGAAAAGAATGAAGACCTACAGATAGCAGCCCGGAAAATACTTAAAAATGCAAAGTGTTGAGGTCCAGTTGAAAAATCTACTGGATGTTTTGGGTAGGGTGTGAAAAAAAAAAAAAAAAAAGTGATTTTATCTGATTCTTGAATAAAAAAAAACCAAAAAAAATAAAAAAAAGTGATTTTATCTGATTCTTGAATAAAAAACAAACAACAAAAAAAAAGTGACTTTATCTGATTCTTGAATAAAAAAAAACAAAAAAATACAAAAAATGTGATTTTATCTGATTCTTGAATCAAAAAAAAACAAAAAAATAAAAAAAAGTGATTTTATCTGATTCTTGAATAAAAAAAAAAAAAAAAAAAAAAAAAGTGATTTTATCTGATTCTTGAATCAAAAAATAAAAAAATAAATAAAAGTGATTTATCTGATTCTTGAATAAAAAAAATAAAAAAAATAAAAAAATGTGATTTTATCTGATTCTTGAATAAAAAAAAAAACAAAAAAAAAAATATGATTTTATATGATTCTGGAATATTGGAAAAAAAAAACTAAAAAAATATGATTTTATATGATTCTGGAATATTGAAAAAAAAAATAATAAAAAAAAATATGATTTTATATGATTCTGGAATATTGAAAAAAAAAAAAACTAAAAAAATATGATTTTATATGATTCTGGAATATTGGAACAAAAAAAATATGATTTTATATGATTCTGGAATATTGAAAAAAAAAACAAATATGATTTTATATGATTCTGGAATATTGGAAAAAAAAATTATGTGATTTTATATGATTATTTAATCTAAAAAAAAATAATAATAAAAAAAAATGTGATTTTACTTGTTCGACCAACCAAAAAATAAATGTAGATATGTGAGAAGGAAAAATTTGGTTCACAAAAGTTGGAAAATAAAAATAATGCAGATCAAAATATTTGTGGCTTGTTATTTTCGATCAATGCTGACATTAAACCTAAAAATGTTAAATTTATGCTGGGAACATATAACAAGGAAGGATATTTAGTCCATCCAAAACAGATGCAACTATGATAACCTAGGAGACAAAGAAAATACACAAACATTCAAAAGAATACCAAAAAAAATTACAATGTTTCTTGCATAAAATATTTATTAGGTTCATTCACCAAAGATCAGGCATTGGAATGGCCCCCCTACCCATAAAATAGTCAACATATGCCTGGCGCACTGCACGTGCGTTTCGGGGGGCCAAGCCTGGATGGCCTGCCTCATGGGCCGCCTCTGGGACATCAACTGCCTCATCAGGCAATAATGTCAAATAATTTGAAGAATGTCTTCATAGAAAGTTATGTAATATACAACAACATAAAATAATATTGTTCCACTTATATTCTGCCATGTTTATGGCGGTTAAAAACAAGCGAAATCGACTGACCATGATGCCAAACGCATTTTCAACCACTCTTCTGGCTCTGGCCAGCCTGTAATTAAAGACCCTCCTCTCAGGGGTGAGGGCACGTTGGGGAAATGGCCTCATGAGGTGGGGACCCAAGGCAAACGCCTCATCACCAATAAAAACGAAGGGCAGCCCCTCTTCATTATCCTCCGCACGTGGCAATGCAAGGTCCTCCGCCTGAAGCCGTTGGGCAAACTCGGTCTCGGCAAAGACCCCGCCGTCTGACATCCGCCCATTTTTCCCCACATCAACATAAAGAAAGTCATAATTGGCAGACACCACCACAAATCAGTATGACACTGTGGAACCCTTTGCAGTTGAAATAATGGGATCCAGAATGGGGTGGTGGCACGATGCGGACGTGCTTGCCATCAATAGCTCCTCCACAGTTTGGAAATTTCATCGCTGAGAGAAGTCCGCTGCCACAGTCTGCCATTCCTGTGGTGTTGTGGGGAACTGTAAATAAAGCATAAAAAAATTGTAAGATAGTACATTACTAACAGAATATCACCAAAGATTCTTGGATCCTAGAAATAAAAAAATTAGTTCAGGTATTATTGTAAAAACAACAATATTAAGGGATCACTAAGCAGATTAATCACACCCTCTCATGGTAAGAAAAATTAACATAAAAGTGTGATGGGGGGCCCATCAGTTTGTGACCTACAAAAAATGCTGGTTTAACATCAAATTAATAAAAATAGACAGTTACAAAACTAACATTGGGGGGGGGGGGGGGGGGTTGGTTTGGTCGTGCACTACAATGGAGGGGAAAAATCAAGGGGGATATAGGGACTAAGCTAGGTGGGTTTGCCACTAACAAAATAACACAACATGGACATGTGGGCTATATAAAAGATGCATGTAGGACCAAAAAAAAAAAAAAAGACAGCATGCATGGAGACAAAGGTAACATTACCAGCATATTATTAAAAAAAGGTTAATTAGGGACTGTTTAAAAAAAATAAAAATAAACATAGTTTATGCATTTAAAGGACAGAACTTACCTTAATATAGTCCTCCTGCAAAACCTGGATTATGGCAGAACACGTCTCCGGGATTATGACGCCCAGAGACTGGGGGGAGATGCCCGTCGAGAACTTCAAGTCCTGAAGACTCCTCCATGTTGCAAGGTATCGCAACGTAGCAACTAGCCGCTGCTCAGCAGTTATGGCTTCCCGCATATTGGTGTCCTGCCTGGTGATATATGGCGACACCGAAGCCAAAAGCTGCTGGAATACGGGGTCAGACATCCGAAGAAAATTCCCATCAGGGTTATTTTCTTGGATCTCCCGCAGCAGAGGAATATGAGAGAACTGGTCCCTGCAAAGAAACCAGTTCTTGGCCCACAAAGTCCTTCTCGCCCTCCATAAGGACCGGAGCCGGGATGCAGCACACATCATAACAACATGCACAGCACGATCTCGGCGACGAGCACGTACCCGCAACATGGCTAGAAAACGGTCGTCAAATCAGATCGGACTCAAAATTACGCCCTGAAGTACAGAAAGGCCTCTGAAGAACGACCTGCAAAACAGCACCGTGCACACAAGAACGCACTTGCAAAACAAATACATCCTAAATACAAGCACTGTATCACAGATCCGACTACAAATACACAAACTGTACGACAGAAAACGAAATTTAAAGCACAAACACTGAAAAGCACGAATCGTCTCTCACCAAACTTTTACTAACACGCAGCAACACGATATCAGCAAAAGAGGCCGTCTTCCGCATGGAAATGACCCTTTATAGTCCCGTCGTACGTGATGGACGTCAGCGCGCATTGCTAGAGATTTTTCAAAAAACGATGGTCTGTATGCTACGTCGTTTTTGAAAATGAAGTTTCAAAAACGTCGTTTTTTAGATCACATAAAACGTCGTTTTTTTGCCATCGCAAAAAACGACCGTCTGTACGCGGCATAAGAGTGCCGTCACTTTGTTCATCATTTTTCAAAAACGATGGTGTGTGGGCAACATCATTTTTAATGATGAAGTTGGAAAAATTACATTTATTTTCATCACAAAAAGTGATCGTGTCTACGGGGCATCAGGTTCTGCCCATCCAGTGACAATTAATTTTCCAAATATTTAGGTAATGACATCACATATATTCCTGTTTTCATTTAGCTTTCAGCTGGGGAATCTCCTGGTGGACAGCTAAATGGGTATACAGCTCTGTGCTCTGTCACATACATGACGGTCGGTTTCATAGCACAGGCACCCCCGACTATGGTCGAGTTGGTCCTAATTCTCGTCAGTTTCCTCATTTTAGAACTGGCGGTCAATCTTTAGGAATTTGTCACTTCCATAGCAACAGGTTCTTAAAATATGGTGACCAGATTTTTAAAATGAAACATGGGGACATTTTTTTTTTTTTTTACTAGTAATGGCGGCAATCAGCGACTCTCTGTCTGTTGCCGCTGCCTGACTCACAGCCTGTCAAGTCTTACTCTCTTACTACTACTGGGTGGGGTGCGGAGGAAGATCATTCTGCCAGGGAAGGCAAAAAGATAAGCAGGCAGACAGCTGGCTGGGACTTGAGCCAAGGCAGAAGAACATGTGAGCGGAGCTGAATGGGCATGCACCCGAAACTGAAGAAATATTCCCTCCTCTCTGACCAGCACATGATCATCAGAAAGGGGCACAGATAATGGAAAACAAACACCCCTCTAAGCTAGTAGGAACAGCAGAGCGGGGGGGTGTAATTCAGATTTTTTTTTTTAATGCTGCACTGACTGTCTTTGAATTTGCCCCAGCCCCTGTTTAAATCCAATCTGGGGACAAAACCGGGGACAGATTTGGTTTCGGGGACAGTGTCCTCAATCCGGGGACTGTCCCTGGAAATCGGGGATGTCTGGTCACCCTATTTTAAAATAGCAGTAGTTAGAACTACCTGAATTTGCAGCAGAAATCGATAATGTTACCGACACCGACACAAATACTTACCTGAATTTGGTGCAAGTAGTTCTTAAGGAAAATACTGCCAGAAATGTGTCATTAGGGCATCCCCCAGTATCGGTCTCAAAAATATGATCTAAAATAAATTTGGGTACAGTGGGGTAGATTCAATAAGATTTGCGCTGTTTTTACGTAGGCGCAGGGCACCGTTTTTTCCCTGCGCCCCCGCAAATTTTCTGCGCTACCCTCGATTCATGGAGCAGTAGCCCGGTAAATTGCATGGGCGCTCCGGCAAAATGCCCGGCGTAAGCGCGCGCAATTTAAATGATCCCGTAGGGGGCGGGAATCATTTAAATTAGGCGCGTTCCCGCGCCGAGCGTAGAGCGCATGCTCCGTCGGGAAACTTTTCCGACGTGCATTGCGGTAAATGACGTCGCAAGGACGTCAGTTGCTTCAAAGTGAACGTGAATGGCGTCCAGCGCCATTCACGATTCACTTACGCAAACGATTTAAACCTCGCGACGCGGGAACGACGGGTATCCTTAGCATTGGCTGCCCCTGCTTTTAGCATGTGCAGCCTTACGCGAAACCCGACGTACGCAAACGACGTAAACTGCGTACTCAGGGCTCGCGTAGGGTTGTGAATCGGCGTTAGTATGCAATTTGCATACTATACGCTGACCACAACGGGAACGCCACCTAGCGGCCTGTGTAAAAATGCAGCCTAAGATATGAGGGCATAAGAGCCTTATGCCACGCATATCTAAGGCCCCATACACACAAGAGGATTTATCCGCAGATACGGTCCAGCGGACCGTATCCGCGGATAAATCCTCTCGAGGATTTCAGAGGATTTCTATGCGATGGCGTGTACACACCATCGCATTGAAATCCGCGCTGAAATCCTCTGCCGATGACGTGTCGCGCCGTCGCCGCTATTATGACGCGGCGACGGGCGTGACGCTGTCATATAAGGAATTCCACGCATGCGTCAAATCATTACGACGCGTGCGGGGAATCCCTTTAGACGGATGGATCCGGTAAGTCTGTACAGACGAGCGGATCCATCCGTTGGAATGGATTCCAGCAGATGGATTTGTTGTGCATGTCAGCAAATATCCATCTGCTGGAAATCCATCCCAGGGGAGATTTCTCTGCGGATAAATATCCGTTGGCGTGTACACACCATAGGATCTATCCGCAGAAACCCATTTGATGGGATTTATCTGCGGATAGATTCTATGGTGTGTATGGGGCCTTAGGCTACAGTCGGCGTAACAAGCTCTCTGAATCAGGAGAAGTCGTTATGCCGGGGCAAGTAATCAATTGCGCTGCGTAACTATGGTTACGCAGGCGCAATTGCTCTTTGAATCTGGGCCACTGTTGCATAACTGAGTAATTGTCAGTCAAAGTATCACAGTGCCGAAAACTAAAAAATGGGCAGGTAATAAAGGGGGTGAAACACGCCAGTCCTGAAATGGTTAAACATTACTGGCTTGTTATTGTGTTTATTTTACATCTGCATGGAGTTTGGCTTTAAAGTGAATGCAAACCCAATTACTAAAATTTCATGCAATTTCAAAAGCCATTTTTAAGATTCTCATATCTGCAGCTTTCATTAAAACAACACCTTGTGCTCCCACCATAAAAGTCCTGGGTCAGACACTGCTGGTTATAGAATGACAACAGTAGTGATGCTGCATTGTCACCCTGTCACATGGGCATGTGAACGCATACGCATTATGAAGGCACAGACCACTATTGTCACCGCAAGGAAAGCCACCCTGTAAAATGCTGTCATCCCTGGAGTACATGTATATAGAAATAAAGTGGCTGCAAAGAGGCTGCAGAAGATCAGCATCACTGAGATGCAACAAGGATGAAAAAAGGTGAAACCAAATATTTTTTTAAATGCCAATTATTACGGATGCACTGTGCTTTAGCAAACTAAATTTCATTGTTGGGGATAATGTCATTGATTTAAATGGGATGTTAAATAGAGATAAAGCAGCCTGATGTAAATAATACTACCAGTATATAATAGTGTTTTATGTATGTCCAGCCATATTTTCTCATTACATAAACTGATTCTACTTTATTATTTGCAGTGCCACAAAATAGTTGTGCTTTACAGGTCCTTCTCACATTGCAAGTCCATGACTTAGTGAAAACAATGCTCTCCCTGTGTGGCTGATATCCTATACCACAGTTGTTAAGGGTTATGTGGTCCCCATAATATTCTCATGGCTGGTGTACTTTAATCAGCAAATAAAACTGCTGATCCACTAAGAGCGCCATCTAGTGACAAATCTACACATTTATCTACATATAATAAAATAACAAAAACATGACAGGGCAAAGCATACACTGACAAAAACTCCTAATATATGCCCACCAATCACATACAGTACATTCTCTCTAATGACCAAATTGGCATTGCAAAGGAAAGAAAATAAACAAAGTCTTACTCAGATTTCGGTATGCGGTGGTATTACATCCACACTCTCCTGATGGGTTGCACTCTTCATCTGTAGCACATTCTGGGGCACAGAAAGGAAAAGCTGCAGAAGACACAGCAGAAAAATATCTCTTAATGTCACATCCTAAATGATCAGACTCACAAAGTACACTTTACTGATTTGAAAATACTTACTTGAGCAACAGGACTGTTTTATATTGTAGAATAGGCCAGGTGGACAGCAGAGGACCTTAGAGTTAGTGCAATTAATACCTGGAGTTGGGACACAGGTCAGAAGGGAATCACTACTACATGAACATACATTGCCAGGATCACAGCCCCCATTACACGAGGGAGAGCTACAAAATGTCATATTCGCGTATGTAGCTGGGAAGAGAAGAAAGAGAAGATGTCAGAAACCAGGAGCTTTTGCAGTTAGTCAGTTTTCAGATCAAGTCACATGGCTAAAAATCATCTGCAATATTTTTAGAACTGCATAAAGTTTTTGTAAAACTGGCCAAAAACTTTTGAAAACAGTTAAAAAAAAACCTTTTAATCAAAACGTGTATTAATCCCTTGGTGACAGCAATGACTTTATAGCCCTAATGCAAAAGGTCAATTTACTATGACAATGCTTCCAGCTGAGAACTAGGAATATGCAACTGTGTGTGTTCCTAGTTCTCAGACCTGCTGTCACTAAGAAAAAATGTTCCTAGAGTTATTGTCCAGGAAACTGATACACAGGGCCGTCTTTAATGTTGATTGGGCCCTGGGCAAACATTTTCTTGGGGCCCCCCCATGCAATTTTGCTCTCCACATGCTCGGAGACATACAATAAATATCAGCTAAACTTAAAATCAGTTTAATGTATCAGGTCAGGCAGTGATTGCGATTGGTTGCCAAAGGTTACAGCATATCATTACCACTTACTGACTGGTTGCAGCACACATTACGGCTCACTGATTAGTTGCTTGAGGTTACAGCACATGATTTCTTTTTGTTGATTGGTTGCTAGAGATTACTGTACAGTAATACTGATCACTGCTTGGTTGCTAGAGGTTACAGCACATCACCTCTTCACTGCAGAGGGGCATGATATACATATGAATGCCACTTTTATTTACATATGAATGCCGCCTGCCTCAGCTATTTACATTTGAATCCCACCGCGCTTTACATATGAATGACGGTTATTTACTTGTAAACACAGAGGCCCAGATTCTCAAAGACTTACGACGGCGTATCTCCAGATACGCCGTTGTAAGTCCAAATGAGCGCCGTTGTATCTATGCGCCTGATTCATAAAATCAGTTACGCATAAATTCGGCCAAGATACGAGCGGCGTAAGTCTCCTACGCCGTCGTATCTTGGGTGCATATTTACGCTGGCCGATAGGTGGCGCTTCTGTTGATTTCCGTGTCGAATATGTAAATGAGCAAGATATGCCGATTCACGAACGTACGTACACCTGTCGCAATTAGTTATGCCGTTTATGTAAGACATACCCCGGCGTAAAGATAAAGCTGTTCTCTAGGTGGCGCCGCCCATGCAAGGTATGGACGTCGGAACAAGCGTATCTTTTTACGTCGTTTACGTAAGTCGTACGTGAATGGGGCTGTGCGTAGGTTACGTTCACGTCACAGGCATTGAGCCGGCGTATCTTAGGGCGTAAATTCAAAGTGATACTGAGCATGCGCGCGCATGCGCCGTTTGTTCGGCCATGCATCTACATGGGGTCACGCTTAATTTAAATACAACACGCCCACGACCTGCCTACTTTGAAATACGCACGCTTACGCCGGCCCATTTACGCTACGCCGCCGTAACTTAGGACGCTAAGTTGCGGCGGCGTAGCGTAAATAAGATACGCTACGCCCGCACAAAGTTACACCGCCCTACATGAATCTGGGCCAGGGTCTCCAGGTGAGTCATTTGTACACAACAATAGGGCAGAGCTGGGCAGCATTAGTAGCAGCACTTCACACTGAGATATCAGGACACAGCACAGGACTAAAACTTCAAGGGACAAGGGAACTTAAACTGGGATAGTTGGCAAATATGAGGCAGCTGCTTTGAGCCCCACAACAATGAGGCCCCATACACACGAGAGGATTTATCCGCAGATACGGTCCAGCGGACCGTATCTGCGGATAAATCCTCTCGAGGATTTCAGAAGATTTCTATGCGATGGCGTGTACACACCATCGCATTGAAATCCGCGCTGAAATCCTCTGCCGATGACGTGTCGCGCCGTCGCCGCTATTATGACGCGGCGACGGGCGCGACGCTGTCATATAAGGAATTCCACGCATGCGTCAAATCATTACGACGCGTGCGGGGAATCCCTTTGGACGGATGGATCCGGTGAGTCTGTACAGACGAGCGGATCCATCCGTTGGAATGGATTCCAGCAGATGGATTTGTTGAGCATGTCAGCAAATATCCATCTGCTGGAAATCCATCCCAGGGGAGATTTATCTGCGGATAAATATCCGACGGAGTGTACACACCATAGGATCTATCCGCAGAAACCCATTTGATGGGATTTATCTGCGGATAGATTCTATGGTGTGTATGGGGCCTGACAGGGCCCAGGGCAGCTGCACCTTTTGCCCTGCCTTAAAGATGGCCCTGCTGATACAAACCAACACTGCTAAACTTGGTCTGGGCATCTAAGCCTAAAAACTATAAAGGGGTTAACAGGCATTTTAGAGCCAAAAAATAACTACAAAAACTGTTATAAATATATATAAACCATTACTTTTAGGTGTCCAAAACGCTTTGGTGTGGAGAACAGAGAAGTGAGAATGAACTCTGTGGGGAGCCGACTGTTAAAGTGATTGTAAACCTCTCTGTGTCACTTGTACCTATAGGTAATCCTATAATAATGCTTACCTATAGGGAGTATAAATATCTCCTAAAGATGTGCTGATTAGGAGATATTTACTCTATACTGCGCCGATGATTGGCACATGCGTTGTGAAGAAACGGCCCTCCGTGCTGTTTCTTCACTAGCGAGTGCTGTGATTGGCGCCTCCCGTGCACAGGAGTGACATCACGCGACTCTAGTCAGTCACAGAGTAGGGAGCTTGGGGACACGGAAGTAAGAGGGGCGAAGATGGATGCGGCCTCCAGCGGGGACAGCGCAGGCTAACATTTGCAGGTAGGTGCCACATAATGGGCTAGTATGCCATGCATACTAGCCCATTATGCTTTTACTTTGCAGGGGGAAAAAAAGGAAGTAAAAACCCTTCTTCATAGACTTGTTTTGGATAGCAGTTTCTCCTGAGAGAAAGAGAGAGGAGGGGGGTGGGGGCAGGCTTTAGAAGTATGTTCTGTTTGTTAGAAACGGATAGATTACAATGTAACATGTTGCAGATTCTCGACAGTGTACAACCACATGATTGTTTCTGCATGGCACTGTGATGGGCATTTTGATGGCACTGTATGCACCGTGTGGTACTGTGATGGCACTGTGTGCATGGTGTGACAGTGCATGCACGGTGTGGCCCTGTATGCACAGCGTGGCACTGTGATAGGCACTGTGTGCATGGTGTGGCACTGTGATGGCACTGTATGCACGGTGTGTCACTGTGTGCATGGCATGGCAGTGTATGCACTGTGTGGAACTGTGATTGCACTGTATGCACGGTGTGGCACTGTGTGCACGGTGTGGCACTGTGATGGCACTGTATGCACGTTGTGGCACTGTGTTAATGGTGTGACACTGTGATGGCACTGTATGCACGGTATGGCACTGAGTGCATGGTGTGGCACTGTATGTACAGTGTTGCTATGTGATTGTCACTGTGTGCATGGTGTGGCACTGTGATGGCACTGTGTGCATGGTGTGGCACTGTTATGGCACTGTATACACGGTGTGGCACTGTGTGCATGTTGTGGCACTGTGATGGCACTGTGTGCATGGTGTGGCACACACCAGGCTAAGGGAGCTACATGTGAGTAATGAGTTTAAGACTCAGTTTCCACTAGTGCGACTTTGGACACAAAGTCGCATCACAAGTCATAGCTCATTGATTTCAATGGCAAACGCTCCCATCTAAACTAAGTCTAGAGTGCAACTTTGGAGTGTGACTTTGATACAACTTTGAGTGCAGCTTTAATCTAACTATACACTCTCTGGATCAAAGTCACATCAAAGCATTGCAGGTACCTTTTCAAAGTCGCTGATTTTCGAAGTCGCATAAACGGAAACGGGTACCATTAAAATCAATGGGCTGTGACTTGTCATGCAGCTTTGGACACACAGTCGCATGAGAAGTCACGTTTCTACTATTGTGACCCCATTGTTGCACGATTTAGAGTGTGACTTTGAGTGCATCTTTGATCCAACTTTACACTCTCTGGATCAAGTCACATCAAACGTTGCATCAAAGTAGTGCAGGAACTAGGGTTGTCCCGATACCGATACCAGTATCGGTATCGGGACCGATACCGAGTATTTGCGCTAGTACTCGTACTCGTGCAAATACTCCCGATACCAAAATAGAATACTTTTTTTTTTTTTTTTTTTTGTGACATCGAGCGGTGCATAGAGGCAGGGCCGGATTAAACGTGGGGCTGATGGAGCTGCAGCTCCAGGCCCCCATCATAATATAGGCCCAAACTTAATTCTCTCACCAGGGCCCGGCGGCCGGCCGACGACCGCTATATAATAAATCCACACATCTAGGCAGCTGCAGTGCCATTGGATGGCACTGATAGGTGGCACTGGCATTGATTGAATGGCACTCATAAATGGATGGCACTGATAGGTGGCACTGGCATTGATTGGGTGGCACTGATGAGATGCACTAATAAGCTGCTTCCCTGCACTGATGCACTAATCTGCACTGATAGGTGGCACTGGCTAGCTGCACTTTTGGGCACTGGCACCGATGAGCTGCACTGATAGGTGGCACTGGCAGTGATCACTCCTTCAATGATATGTAGTTTTCCAGTACCGTATGCTAAAAAACAGCCCCACACCATGATGTACCAGTTCTTCATAATTCTAAAGAAAATATCCTTAGTCTGTATTGTGGTTTGAAAACGGTCACATAACATTTAAAAAAAATATCGGTATTCGGTATCGGCGACTACGTGAAAAAAAGTATCGGTACTTGTACTCGGTCCTAAAAAAGTGGTATCGGGACAACCCTATCAGGAACCTTTTCAAAGTCGCTGATTGTCATGTGACTTTATGTGTCCAAAGTCGCATGACAAGTCACACTAGTGGAAACAAAGCCTTAGTGTACGTTTCCACTATTGCAACCCAAAAATGTAGATTTAGAATGTGACTTAGATGCGACTTTGAGTTGAGCTTTGTTCCAACTTTACACTCTCTGGATCAAAGTTGCATCAAAGCATTGCAGGTAACTTTTCAAAGTCGCTGATTTTCAAAGTCACATAGATGGGAACAAATGCCATTGAAATCAATGGGCTGTGACTTATCATGCAACTTTATGTGTCCAAAGTTGCATGACAAGTCACACTGGAAACAGAGCCTTAGTATCACTTGGGGCAAAAAAAACAAATATTCCATGGACTCAACATGCCTCTCAGCAAATAGCTTGGGGTGTCTTCTTTCTAAAATGGGGTCATTTGGGGGGGTTGTGTGCCATCTTGGCATTTTATGGCCTTCAAAACTATGATAGGTAGTGAGGAGTGAAATCAAAAATGTATGCCTTTAGAAATCTTGAAGGCGGTGCTTGGTTTTCGGGGCCCCGTACGCGGCTAGGCTCCCAAAAAGTCCCACACATCTGGTATCCCCGTACTCAGGAGAAGCAGCAGAATGTATTTTGGGGTGCAATTCTACATATAACCATGGCATGTGTGAGCAATATATCATTTAGTGACAACTTTGTGCAAAAAAAAAATCAGTTTGTCATATTCCCGCAACTTGTGTCAAAATATAAAATATTCCATGGACTCGACATGCCTCTCAGCAAATAGTTTGGGGTGTCTACTTTCCAAAATGGGGTCATTTGTGGGATATTTGTGCTATTTTATGGCCTTCGAAACTGTGATAGGTAGTGAGGAGTGAAATAAAAAATGTACACCCTTAGAAAGTCTGAAGGCGGTGATTGGTTTTTGGGGTCCCGTACACGGCTAGGCTCCCAAAAAGTCTCACACATGTGGTATCCTCGTACTCAGGAGAAGCAGCAGAATGTATTTTGGGGTGTAATTCATCATATTGGGGGTGTATGCTTTGCGCGTGGGTGTAAGCGTTACTGGCACTAACTAGCTGCCTAGCGGCACCAGCGACACTAATACAGCGATTAGAAAAATGATCGCTTAGTGACGCTGGCAATAGGGGGTGAAAGGGTTAACTCTAGGGGCAATCAGGGGTTAAAACCTATATTAGAAAATGTATGGGGGTACCTAACGCTATAAAAACCTGGCGGGCGAACCTCAGAAAATAACTAGCTACCTAGCGGCACTAATACAGCGATCAGAAAAACGATCGCTTAGTGACGCTGGTAAAAGGGGGTAAAAGGGTTAACTCTAGGGGCAATCAGGGGTTAAAACCTTTATTAGATACCCCCATACATTTTCTAATAAAGGTTTTAACCCCTGATTGCCCCTAGAGTTAACCCTTTCACCCCCTATTGCCAGCGTCACTAAGCGATCGTTTTTCTGATCGCTGTATTAGTGTCGCTAGTGCCGCTAGGTAGCTAGTTATTTTTTGAGGTTCGCCCGCCAGGTTTTTATAGCGTTAGGTACCCACATACATTTTCTAATAAAGGTTTTAACCCCTGATTTCCCCTAGAGTTAACCCTTTCACCCCCTATTGCCAGCGTCACTAAGCGATCGTTTTTCTGATCGCTGTATTAGTGTCGCTAGTGCCGCTAGGTAGCTAGTTATTTTTTGAGGTTCGCCGCCCACCAGGTTTTTATAGCGTTAGGTACCCACATACATTTTCTAATAAAGGTTTTAACCCCTGATTTCCCCTAGAGTTAACCCTTTCACCCCCTATTGCCAGCGTCACTAAGCAATCGTTTTTCTGATCGCTGTATTAGTGTCGCTAGTGCCGCTAGGTAGCTAGTTATTTTTTGAGGTTCGCCCGCCAGGTTTTTATAGCGAACCGCCGCCCCCTCATCACGGATCACTCCCAGAGCCGCGGGGACTGCCGCAAGTACTGGGGGGGGTCCGATCGGACCCCCGACCCACGTCTAGGCAGGGACGTAGAGGTACGCCAATGTGCCTGTACGTGCCATTCTGCCGACGTATATGTACCAGCCGATTTTTGTTAACAAAACAAAAAACGACCTACCCCATAACCGCGGCCATTTCTATAATATTTTGAAGACCCAAATTAAAAATATCCAAGCCCACATCAGTCAAGTGAACTTCATCTTGTCTATAAAGACCAGAAAAACTGCCTTTTAAATCTACATGATGAAAAGAGAAGCTATTCAAAAGGGGCATGAATTTTTCAATGGAATGGTTCACACATCTCCTAATCTTCTCCAAAGTTTTATTCTCTGAAGAAGATAACCAAACAAGACACAGAACCATTTCTGAAAAAATTACACGAGTACCTGGAAAAGAAAGTTGTAAATCTCATTTGATCATTAAAATTAAATCCACAGTTTTTTGTTTACCTACATCATTACCACCTAAATTAACATAGCTGGAGGTGGCCACAGCTGAGCCAACTTAGAAAGGTGAAAGAAAAGATTAGTCCATTGAAGCCCATGAATGCCTCTCCAAAGAACTTGAAAAGAAACGGGAGATAAAGATAAGTTGTAAGTATAACAGTGTCGGCATGCTCTTTTGTGAGCCCAATGAACAAACGAATGTCCAATGATCCAAATGTAATGCCGCGTACACACCATCACTTTATGTGATGGAAAAAAACGACATTTTCTGTGAAGTAAAAAACAACGTTTTTGAAACTTCAATTTTCAAAAACGACGTTGCCTACACACCATCGTTTTTTCACAATGCTCTAGCAAAGCGAGGTTACGTTCACCACTTTTTTCCATTGAAGCTCGCTTCATAACTAGCTTCTGGGCATGCGTGGGTTTAAAAACGTTGTTTTAAACATCGTTTTTTGCTACACACGGTCAATTTCTGTGAAACAAAAAACGACACATAAAATTGAAGCATGCTTCAATTTTTTTTGTCGCTTTTCACAAGACATAAAACAACATTTTCCCCCACACACGGTCATTTAAATTGACGTTTTTAAAAATGTCGTTTTTTTTCATCACATAAAGTGATGGTGTGTACGCGGCATAAGACTTGGAACCTAAGAAATCAGAGAGATAAATTAGGACAAACATAAGGATTAAAGCTCCTGGATTCCCACCTCCCTAACCGCATAATAACTGTATCATTGAGGCCCAATCTAGCTACTTCTGTGGCGGCTCCAATGCGGAATAAATGGGTAGAAAATTTAAGGTGAGAAAGACCTAAATGAGACAGACAGCGCGGAAATAAGGCTGAAAATTGAAATTTTGTGAGGGGTGAACTGTCTAAATAAACCAAAAAAATTCTCGAACATGAAGGCCTAGAAGAAAGATATTTTGAAAGCACCTCATAAGGGCAAATAATGGAGTCGCCACAGGCATGTGAAGTGAGCCAATGCCCTTTATCAGTAATGTCTGTCTTAGTTCTGCTGATAAAAACCTGTATATTACCTTGTGAAATTGAAACCTCCTCCAATTTTAAACCTGAAATACCTTTTTTCATTATTTGGAACCATTTCACAAATACGAAGCGCCACAAAGAAAATCAGAACAAAAGCTGAATGAAGTAGTAATGCTTCATATTCCGAACAGCATACAATAGAAGTTGTTAAAACATTTTTTTTAAGAGATCCAACAAAATGGGTCTATGCATGTCAGGTGTAAAAGTTTGTCTCCTATATCCTTTGAGCGCTTGGCGGACTGAGAAAAAACTATTATAAACTGGTAATTTATAACATTTTAAAGCAGGAGTTCACCCAGAATTTTTTTTTTTTAACCTTAGATTGGGCCTAATTACGGGAAGCAGAATCGGGTGTTTTGGTTAAAATCAATGCAGTACTTATCTTTTTTGAGATAGATGTTCTCCCGCCGCTTCCGGGTATGGTCTTCGGGACTGGGCATTCCTATTTGATTGACAGCCTTCCGACGGTCACATACAGCGCGTCACGAGTTGCCGAACATCGGTGCGGAGCTATACGGCGCCTGCGCATCGACGTTCGGCTACTTTCGGAAACTGGTGACGCGCTGTATGCGACGGTCGGAAGGCTGTCAATCAGGTAGCAACGCCCAGTGCCGCAGCCCATACCCGGAAGCGGCGGGAGAACATCTATCTCAAAAAAGGTAAGTACTGCATTGATTTTAACCAAAACACCCGATTCTGCTTCCCGTAATTAGGCCAAATCTAAGGTTAAAAATTGAGTTTTTGGGTGAACCTCCACTTTAAGAAAAAAGACATACCTGTCAAACTCTTATTAATGTGATTAAAAGATAGTTTTTTCTGCATGAGTGAACAAAGAAAAGTCAAAACCATTTGCTCTGTAGGTAAATAACCAGAGAAACCTATTTCGTAATTAAATAAGAGCCACCTTTTTCATGCAACCGAATATTCGGTCCATGTTCTAGGAGCAATAGAATACTGGATAGCCGAAAAAACAGGGGTTAGATCAAATGCCACAAATGACTTGGCCAAGTATAACTGACTAGGTTCGCTTCGGGAAAAAGCTGCCTGAAACATGCCATCTAGAAACGGGATAATGCATCAGCTACTAAATTATGTTTACGGCCTCGCACACACGACCGAACATGTCTGCTGAAACTGGTCCGCGGACCAGTTTCTGCGGACATGTTCGGTCGTCTGTACGGCCGACCGGACCGGATTCCCGGCCTAGCGTACAGGTTTCCAGCGGACAAATGTTTCTTAACATGCTAAGAAACATGTCCGCTGGAACCATGTCCGTCGGACATGTTCGATGGTTAGTACAACTCATCGGACATGTCCGCTCGGCCGAAATCCCTCGCATGCGTTGAAGTGATTCGACGAATGCGTGGAAGCATTTACCTTTCAGGGTCGCGCACGTCGCCGCGTCATCGTCGCGGCCACATCGTGGCCACGTCACCGCGTTCGCTGTCCGTGGGGACTTTAGTCTGATAGTGTGTACACACATCAGACCAAAATCCGGCAGCGGACATGTCCGATGAAAACGGTCCGGCAGACCGTTTTCATCGGATCGTCCAGGCCTACCAGGAACATATTTTGCTTTAACCCAAATTATTAGTTTTAAGCAAAATAAGATAAAATTACGCAGACGTTTTATTACACTCAAAGATTTGGAAGAAAGACAGTTTAATGCGAAAAGCACTCCTTTGTTATCTGAATGAACTAAGATCCTTTTGTTAGCAAAAAAATCACCCCAGATCTCAAAGGCCACAACTATGGGGAACATTTCCAACAAAACAATGTTTTTCATCGCTTTGCTAGAAACCCAAAAAGGAGGCCAAGAGCCACAGCACCAGTGGGTGCAACAAATTGCTGCAAAACCAAGCGAACCTGCAGCATCTGTGTATAATTTCATATCTGCAGAAAAAACAAATTCTTCCTGAAAAAGGGTCCAACCGTTATAATCCATGTGAAATTGTGACCAGACTAAAAGATCATCTTTCAGATCTGAAGTAAATCGAATTTGTGAAAAAGGGGATTTGAAACCGGACATTGCCATTGATGGCCAGAGATGTCACTGGCTGAAGCTGCGTCATTCCCAGAGTGTCTCCGGTGGAGACAGGTGATGCGATGCGCTGGATGGACATCTCATCGCTGGATCCTGGACCTGGATAATGAGGAGATCTTCTCATTGCTGGACCCCGGAGAGGAGATAACCCATCGCAGGATACCGACAGCGTTGGAGCGGACACCCAGAGAGGATTACAACTGCTGGAATATATACATATTTTTTTAATAAAGGACTTTCCCAACAGTGTCTGTGTTTTTTTTTTTTTTACAATTGTCACACTTTCTTTGTGAAATGGTAGGGGTACAATTTACCCTATTACCAATTCACATGGGGGGGCGGGATCTGGGGGTCCCCTTTGTTAAAGGGGTCTTCCAGATTCCTATAAGCCCCCCGCCCGCAGACCCCCACAACCACCGAGCACATGGTGCTTTGAGGGGTCACAGACCCCCAAAGCATCCTCCCAATGTTGATGGCATGTGGCCTGGTACAGTTCAGGAGGGGGGCACTCTCTCGTCCCCCCTCTTTTCCTGTGGCCTGGCAGGTTGCACGCTCGGAAAAAGGGTCTGGTGTGGATTTTTGGGGGGAACTCCATGCCATTTTTTTTTAAATTTGGGGTGGAGTTCCCCTTAAAATCCATACCACACCTGAAGGGTCTGGAATGGATATTTCGGGGGAACCCTACGTAATTTAAGAAAAAACCCTGAAGGGCCTGGTAATTGAATTTGGGGAGGACCCCCACGCATTATTTATTTTTTGTTTTATGAATGACTTTTCTCTGTATTGCCGGGAGCCGACAAATCATTATAGCCGCAAGTGGTTTTAAATTACTTTTTTTCTTCAGAAATGACACTTTGTGCAGGGACTGTTCTAAGCACCGGGAAACAAGTGCTACTTCACAGGCATACTATACACCCCCCCCCAGGTACGAAGTTTAAAAGAATATTTCACTTTTATTGTTTCACTTTAAGCATTATTAAAATCACTGCTCCCGAAAAAACTTCAGTTTTTAAAACTTTTTTTTGCATTGATACATGTCCCCTGGGGCAGGACCCGGGTCCCCAAACACTTTTTAGGACAATAACTTGCGTATTAGCCTTTTAAAATTAGCACTTTAGATTTCAAACGTTTGAGTCCCATAGACTTTAACGGGGTGCTAAAGTTCACACAAACTTTTGCTCTGTTCGCAGGTTCAGGTACTGACAACTGTGGGTTACTAAGAATCAGTGAATTTTGATAAAGAATTAAGCAATTGTGCAAATAACTGTTGCTGTGCTGACTCACAAGCCTGAACGGTTTCAATCGGTGATTGATTATTAAGTGGACTGCTTCTTTGTATGTGTGTGTGCACCCGAAGCAGCTACACCTGCAGGAGATTCTGTCAGCTGAGGAGCCATCACAGTGTCCAGCTGTGATAGCCTGGACACTTGCGACGTTGTCGGCATGGAAACTGATGATGCTTGTTCAGGAACTCCTTGAAAAGAAAAGGGAACATCTCTGACAGGAGGTGGGGACTGTCGTCTTCTTCTTCGCCCCTCTCTGACGAGGAGGGGAGACGGAGAGAACGCCTCCTTCTCTTCTGAACACGCTGGCTACTACGCAGATTCGCCATGGCAGCACCTCTTCACTTGGGCCGGACTCTTCTTCTTCACGCAAGCCTACTGAGGTCTTAGGACGCTCCGGCGGTAAGCTTCTTTTTAGCCTATGGGGATGAGAGCGCTGACTTGATGCAGACGGCCCAGGCAGTAATAAGAGCAGCTCGCTATCCATCCTGATGGCTGATGGATGTGCCGACGGATCTTCTGTTCCCGCATTCGGCGCCGTCACTGCCTCAAATTCCGCCAGGCAGCTTTGCAGCCACGTGTGCATCCTCCCGCTGATTCCTGACCCGGAAGAGACGTCATCCCCGGCTGTGTGCTTGGGAACTCCGTCCTCCTTCTTCATTGCTCCGAGAGCGTTCGGTCTCCCCCGCCGCTGCTAACAGAGGCAAGGAGCTGCGGCGATCCAGTACATCGGACATCGAGTTACCACAGCCATCTCCGGGACCAGAGCGGATGAAAAACTAATATGAAGCCTGTCATGTAGCTCCTTTTGTGAGTACATTCAGGGGCGTACCTAGTGCATTTGGCACCCGGGGCGGATCCTATATGTGGCACCCCCCCACCTTAAAATGTAAAAACACCCCACTGTGCCCCCTGCATACCTCTGCATCCTAAATATCTCTTTGTCACTATCGTGTACATTACACAGCACCTCTGGACCCCTTTAAATTACACAGCACCCTACACCCCTGGACCCCTCTACATTACACAGCACCTTGTACCCCTGGACCCCTTACATTACACAGCACCCTGGCTGCACCTATGGACCCCTTTACATTACACAGCACCCTGCACCTCTAGACCCCTTTACATTACACAGCACCCTACACCTCTAGACCCCTTTACATTACACAGCACCCTGCACCTCTGGACCCCTTTACATTGCACAGCACCCCTGGGCCCCTTTACATTGCACAGCACCCTGGACCCCTTTACATTACACAGCACCCCTGGACCCCTTTACATTACACAGCACCCTTCACCTCTAGACCCCTTTACATTACACAGCACCCTGAACCTCTAGACCCCTTTACATTACACAGCACCTCTAACCCCTTTACATTACACAGCACCCTGCACCTCTAGACCCCTTTACATTACACAGCACCCTGCACCCCTAGACCCCTTTACATTACACAGCACCCTGCACCCCTGGACCCCTTTACATTACACAGCACCCTGCACCCTGTTACATTACACAGCACCCTTCACCTCTAGACCCCTTTACATTACACAGCACCCTTCACCTCTAGACCCCTTTACATTACACAGCACCCTGCACCTCTAGACCCCTTTACATTACACAGCACCCTGCACCTCTAGACCCCTTTACATTACACAGCACCTCTAGACCTCTTTACAATACACAGCACCTCTAGACCTCTGTACATTACACATTACCACGCACCCCTAACCCCTTTACATTACACAACACCCTGGACCCCTTTACATTACACAGCACCCTTCACCTTTGGACCCCTTTACATTACACAGCACCCTGCACCTCTAGACCCCTTTACATTACACAGAACCTCTAGACCTCTTTACATTACACAGCACCCTGCACCCCTGGACCCCTTTACATTACAAAACACCCTGCACCCCTGGACCCCTTTACATTACACAGCACCCTGCACCTCTGGACCCCTTTTCATTACATATCACCCTGCACCTCTGGACCCCTTTACATTACCCAGACCCCCACAGCTCTGAACGCGTGTATGTTACACAGACATCCCCCTAACAGTTCTGGACCCCCTGCATGTTAAACAGACCCCCGTACAGTACAGACAGCCCCCATTCAGTGCAGACACCCGCTACAGTGCAGTCAGTCCCCCCTATAGTGCAGACACCCCCATTCAGTGCAGACACCCCCTACAGTGCAGTCAGTCTCCCCTACAGTGCAGACATCCCCTACAGTGCAGTCAGTCCCCTCTACAGTGCAGACACCACCCTACAGTTCAGACACCCCCCCTACATTGCAGACCCCCCTACAGTGCAGAAACCCCCCTACATTGCAGACACACCCCTACAGTGCAGACCCAGACAGACCTCCCCTACAATACACTACAGACCCCCCCTTCAGACCCATAATGTAACTCGCCTGTCGCCTCGCCTCAGATGATCAGCACGGGACATGATGCAGGCACGTGTAGTCTAGACGGAGGAGGGGGGTGGTGGCTTCACTCTGCTCTGCTGCGTGACGTGAGACAGCAGAGACAGATCAGACAGAGCGACATCGTGGCCACGAGAGACGGGTGTCACTCGAGCGTGGCGAACATCCCCCCCCCGCTACAGGCTCTCCATGTGTGTGCCGGTACTGAATTGTTCTTACCTGCCGTGGCTGCCTGTCACTGCCTGCGCTGCTTAAACCCGCGGCTGAGAAAAACTGAGATTTTTTCATTTTGAGGCATTAAGGCCCCTTTCACACTTGTACGACTTGTCCTGCGACTTGAAACTGCAAAGTCGCAAGACAAGTCGTTCCACATGATTTCCAATGACAACCTTTTTTATTAGTACGACTTCAAGTCGTGCTGACTTCAAAGTAGTCCCTGCACTACTTTGGTCCTACTTTGAGCAGGCATTCCCTGAAATTGCAGCTCAAAATTGTGCGACTTTTAAGTCACAGTAGTGTGAAAGGGGCCTAAGGCCTCATGCACACTGGATGTTAAAAATAACATAAAAATGCCAGTAGCGTGTATTAGCGTTTTTCCGCGTTAGCGTTTATTAACTTTTTTTTTTTAATAGATCAAAAACTTTAAAAAACACTGGTGAGCCATGTTTTTGAGCATCTATCGGCGTTTATCAGCGTTTTTTGACGTGAGAGTGTTTTTACAGCTGGAAACAGCTCAACACCCACTAGTTTTTTTTAAAGCGATTGTAAAGCTTCACGTAAAAAAATTAATAAATAACAAACATATTATACTTACCTCCACTGTGCAGTTAGTTTTGCACAGAGTTCCCCCGAACACCGTCTTCTGGGGTCCCTCGGCGTCTCTCGCGGCTCCTCCTCTCATCAGATAACCCCCTAGGAGAAGCGCTCTTCCGGAGGGTCACCTTGCGGGCGCGCTACCGAGTCCATTAATCGTCATCCATTGATGCCGAATGTAAGATTCGGCCCCGCCCCCTGGCACCCACGGCATTGGATTTGATTGACAGCAGCGGGAACCAATGGCTGCACTGCTATCAATTTATCCAATCAAGAGCCAAGAACCCCGGGCAGATGAAGAGCACATCTCCGTTGGGTGAAATTCCAGGGCTCAGATAAGTAAAAGAGGGGGGGCTGGCTGGTCGGTCACTGCCAGGTGTTTTTTCACCTTAATGCATAGGATGCATTAAGGTGAAAAAACACGAGGGTTTACAACCCCTTTAAGGCCTCATACACACGGACGTTTTTACAACCGCGTTTTTGAGCTTGTTTTGCAGCTTAAAAACGCCACTCCATGTTATTCAATGGCCTGATACACACCATGGCATTTTTAATCTGTAACAGGACCAGCGCGTTCTGAGGCTCCAGCGCTAGAGCTGTAAAAATGCCAGACACCGGTAAAAGGTGTTAGACGCAGGTGTATACACAGCATTAAGCCTCATATGGCGTTTCCCTGCCTCTATTCAAAATCAATGGTTCCCTATAGGAGTCCATTGATTTGAATAGACGTCGCACCAGAAGTTGGATCAATATGACGGTCTGGTATGGATCTTAAGGGGAACCCCCAAGATTCATACCAGACCCGTATGGTATGCCCCCCGAACCATACCAGGCCACATGCCCCCAACATGGGGGTGGTGGGTGCTTCGGGGCAGTGGGGCCCTGCACCCAGGGCCGATTCTAGGCAGGGTGCATTGCACCCAGGCGCCTGCAGAGGTGGGGGCACCAAACATCTAACAGACTCTCTAACAGAAGCCCTCTCTGTGTCCTCTTCCTGTATTTTGTTTATTGTTAAGAGATCATGTAAGGATCCCAGGTTAATGAAGACTTTGTGGGGGAGCATCTCTGTGGTTGAGTCGTTGCCATAGAAACATTTGTAAAGGGGAGGAGTTAGTAACACGACGACGCCCATGTGGGGGCTCCAGAAATATTTCTGCACCCAGGCACCTGTGACCCTAGGATCTCCCCTGCCTGCACCCCCTTACCCCAAAGCACCTCGTCCTTGATGAGGACAATGGCCTCTTCCCGACAGCCCTTGCCCAGTGGTTGTCTGGCCCCCAAATCCTGGTCCCCCACCCTAGGTGAAAGAGTATAGGGTACATCGTACCCCTATCCATTCACTCCAAAAAAGTGTCAAGAATTAAAAACACTACACAAGTTTTTTTAAGTAATTTATTAAATCAGCTTTGGTGTCTCTTCCAATTCCTTCTCCCTCTTCCGGCGATGTCTTCTCCCTCTGCTGGTTCTTCTCCCTCTTCTGCCGGGTCTCATTTCTCGACTGTCTTCTAGCTCTTTTGCCAGGTCTTCTCGCTCTTTTGCTGGGTCTTCTTGCTTTTTTCTTCTTTTGATGTTGACTCAATGCAATATAAGTCATTATACACGTCGGACCCAGCATTACATTGAGAGATCATGTTGAGTAAACATCGAAAAAAGAACAGAGGGTGCTTCAGGGCAGGGGGGCCCTGCACCCAGGGCCGATTCTAGGCAGGGTGCATTGCACCCAGGCGCCTGCAGAGGTGGGGGCACCAAACATCTAACAGACTCTCTAACAGAAGCCCTCTCTGTGTCCTCTTCCTGTATTTTGTTTATTGTTAAGAGATCATGTAAGGATCCCAGGTTAATGAAGACTTTGTGGGGGAGCATCTCTGTGGTTGAGTCGTTGCCATAGAAACATTTGTAAAGGGGAGGAGTTAGTAACCCTCGTCCTTGATGAGGACAATGGCCTCTTCCCGGCAGCCCTTGCCCAGTGGTTGTCGGGCCCCCAAATCCTGGCCCCCCACCCTAGGTGAATGAGTATAGGGTACATCGTACCCCTATCCATTCACTCCAAAAAAGTGTCAAGAATTAAAAACACTACACAAGTTTTTTTAAGTAATTTATTAAATCAGCTTTGGTGTCTCTTCCAATTCCTTCTCCCTCTTCCGGCGATGTCTTCTCCCTCTGCTGGTTCTTCTCCCTCTTCTGCCGGGTCTCATTTCTCGACTTTCTTCTAGCTCTTTTGCCAGGTCTTCTCGCTCTTTTGCTGGGTCTTCTTGCTTTTTTCTTCTTTTGATGTTGACTCAATGCAATATAAGTCATTATACACGTCGGACCCAGCATTACATCGAGAGATCATGTTGAGTAAACATCGAAAAAAGAACAGAGGGAGAAGACCCAGCAAAAGAGCTCGAAGACAGCAGAGAGAGAAGACTGGCAGAGGGAGAAGACATTGCCAGAAGAGGGAGAAGAGCCGGAGCTGCCTTAATAAAATACTTTAAAAACCTGTGTAGTTGTTAATTTTTTACACTTTTTTTATGTGAATGGGTAGGGGTAAGATGTGCCCCAAACTTATTCACCTAGGGTTAAAGGGGGCTTCCAGATCCTGATAAGCCCCCGCCTGCAGACCCCGACAACCAGGGCCACCATCAGGGGTGTACAGGCAGTACACCTGTAAGGGGCCCGGAGGTCCCCAGGGGCCCGGATGGCAACCCCCCCTTTTTTTTTTAAGGGGTCCGGAGGTCCCCGGATGGCAACCCCCCTTTTTTTTATTTATTTTTTATTAAAAAATATATATTTTTTTAATATATATATATATTTTTTTAATTGAAGGGCTCAGAGGTCCCCAGGGCCCCGGGTGACAACACCCCCCCCCTTTTTAGATTTTTTTGTTTATTTGTATATATATATATATATATATATATATATATATATATATATATATATATATATATATATAATTGTATTGTTTATTATTATTAAAGGGCCCAGAGGTCCCCAGGGCCCCTGATGGTAACCCCACTTTTTTTATTTTTTTTTATAAATGTTTATTTTTTTATTTCTCTTTAAGGATTAAGTATTGATTTATGGTTGTTAATTTTCTGAGATATGAGATTGCTTGATCTGGCTGTCTAAGACCTAGATGGCCATTAATCGTTGGAATTGAATTTGGAATTGTGATACACAATGATTGTTGGGCTAGAATGGGGTCATAGCTGATGTAAAAGTGTTGTTTTATCATATGCATATTTGAGACATCTGGGGAGAAGGTGTAGAAATCTAGCGATTGGAGGAGCTGCACTTTTTTTAGCGGTGAAATTCTGTTGTTTGTGTTGAGTTGGGTTGTCCAGATACCACTTTTTTAAGACCGAGTACTGATAATTTTTTTTAATGTCATGTGACAATTTGATTAATGGCCACTGATAGATTAGCACTGACAGATAGATGGCACTTATGGGCACTGATGGATGGCACTGATAGGCGGCACTTAAAGGCGGCACTGATAGATGGAACTGATGTCACTTATGGGCACTTATGAGAAGGCACTGATGGGCACTGAAATGCGGGACTGATTGGCAATTGCATAATAAATGATGAGAGGAGAGGAAGGATTTTGCAATGCTATTTGGCATATAGCATTACAAAATCCTTCCTTTCCTCTCATTATTCATATAGACTGGGTGTAACAAGATGTTTGCTGCTGGCTTACTGCAGCTGAGTGCAGGGTGTACCAAGATGGCCGTCGTGATGTTTACCCTTTCCGACGGAGAAACGAAACGTCACTTCCTGTACCGTATGTGACGGCTCCGGTCAGGATAGAGAAGACAGATCTGTTGTTCGTACTGATTAGGAACAGTGATCGGTCTCCTCCTCAAGCAGTCCCATACCCCCAGAGTTAGAAACACTCCCTAGGACACACATTTAACCCCTTGACCGCCCCTAGTGTTAACCCCTTCCCTGCCAGTCACATTTATACAGTAATCAGTGGCTATTTTTAGCTCTAATTGCTGTATAAATGTCACTGGTTCCAAAAAAGTGTCAAAATCTGTCCACCGCAATGTTGCAGCCCCACTAAAAATCACAGATTACCAGTAAAAAAAAAAAATAATAATAATAATAAAAATGCCAGAAATCTATCCCCTATTTTGTAGACACTATTAGCCGGATTCAGGTAGACTTACGCCGGCGTATATACTGATACGCCGTCGTAAGTCGAAATGTGCGCCGTCGTATCTATGCGCTGATTCTCTATATCAGATACGCCTGAATTGTGGCAAGATACGACCGACGTAAGTCTCCAACGCCGTCGTATCTTGGGTGCATATTTACGCTGGCCGATAGGGGCGCTTCCGGTGATTTAGGCGTTGAATATGTAAATGAGCAAAATACGCCGATTCACGAACGTACTTGCTCCCATCGCTGTAATCTACGTGGTTTACGTAAGGCGTTTTTCCGGCATAAAAATAAACCACCAAAAAGCTGGTCTAAGTCGTTTAGGGTATGGATGTCCAAACTGCCGTCGGATTCTACGCCGTTTACGTAAGTCGTACGTGAATGGGGCTGGGCGTAAGTTACGTTCACGTCGTACGCATTGAGCCGTCGTATCTTAGGGAGTATTTGCGACGTGATTCTGAGCATGCGCGCGCATGCGCCGTTCATACGGCCATGCATTTGTATGGGGTCACGGCTCATTTCAATACAACACGCCCACTACCTTCATAATTTGAATTAGGCGGGCTTACGCCGGCCCATTTACGTTATGCCGGCGCACATATGGGAGCAAGTGCTTTGTGAATACAGTACTTGCCTCTCAATGTTACGACGGCATAGCGCATATGAGATGCGCTACGCCTATCTAAAGATGCACCGATCTCGCTGAATCTGGCTATATAACTTTTGTGCTAACCAATCAATATACACTTTTTGCGATTTTTTTTTTAGCAAAAATATGTAGAAGAATACATATCGGCCTAAACTGATGAAGAAATGTTTTATTTTTATATTTTTGGGGGGGATATATATTATAGCAGAAAGCGCAAAAAATAAAAACCTCAGAGGTGATCAAATACCACCAAAGGAAAGCTCTATTTGTGGTAAAAAAAGGACCTCAATTTTGTTTGGGTACAATGTTGCACGACCGCGCAATTGTCAGCTAAAGTGACACAGTACAGAATTTACATGTCGCATTTGGGTTTAGGAGCGTTTTCTTTTTTAATAGTCAAAAATGTATTTTCATTAAAAACACCTGTGAAGGAAACACGGCAAGCTACCGCGTTTACAAGCTGTTACAGGCATTTGGCGTTTCAAATGCCTCTGAACATTCGTCCTGAACGCATTTATTTGCTTTTCAAAAAAAGCTTATAAACTCAACTGCCTAGAAACTACTATAAACGACCCTGTGTACATGTGCTGATAAGATAACAGAGAAGAGTTCAGAGGCAACTGAAAAAAAAATGTGCAACGGCTCCCAAAGGTCAGTTTACCAGCAGCAATGTACATGAGACCTAACAGTCTGGCTATGAACATCAGTCAAAACTACATCATCTAAAAATCTGTGTCTTATAATTTAATGTTAAAACTTATCATACAGTTTTCCTGTATTTTTAAAACATTGAGTGTACTTACGGTCTGCAGGATCTATGCACTGAGCACCTAGAAATGGGCAGAAAGAAGGAAGCGTCAAAGGCTGTATTCTAAAGTGATGTATACTATAAACTATACATATATAAGTGTATATATGTGTATATATATGTACAGTATATACACTAAACACACATTTAGTATGGCAGCAATTGCAATTGTAGCTGTATATGTGAACTGTAATTTATCTGAATAAAGAAACAACTTTTTTGTTTTTTTTTGTTTTTCTGTGATCTACGTATAGTCAATCACAGTTTAATTAGAATTGGTATGTAATCTGTGTACAATATGCCTTTCAGGTCTTTTGCATGTACATAATTCAATAAAATATCTCCCACACTTTCTTCCATTCTCTAAAGCCGACCTGCAGGCTGAATAAAAAACATCTAACAGATTTCTCCATCCACACATGAATAAGGTTCCAGCGGCTGCTATACTGTTGTATTTTACATCTGGTTGGATGGAGTTGCTGTTCCGCTGATGGTTTTCCAACCAGAAATTTTTCAAACTAGGAAAGTCAGGTAGAAGGCAGCTGACAGGGCCAACCACTGATTGAATTTTGCTGCTTTATCAGGAACTAGACATGTACACTGCCGAAAAATTTGTTTCTTTTGTTTCATTTGTTTTTTTTGCTTTTTTCAAAAATTCGGAAATTTGAAAATTCGGAATTCGGAAATTTGAAAATTCGGAAATTCTAAAAATTCGGAAATTTGAAAAATTCGGAATTGGGAAATTCGAAAATGCAATTTTCCAAATTTCTAATTTTTTAATTTCCGATTTCCGATTTTGGAATTTCTAATTTTCGAAAATCTGACAAAAAAAGAAAGAAAAGAAGTAAAATTCTAAATAATAACTAACTAATAATAACTATTAAATTACAGGTATTGGAATTTCCTTTCAAAGTTGTCTGTTAGTGAATGTAATGAATACAAATTTATCTGAAGTTACGAATTACCTGAAATATCGAATGGAACATCTAAACCAATGCAATGGAACACATTAATATTAAATAATAATAATAACCATAAAACGTTTTTACAATTATTTTAATAATATTTATTATTATTAGATTGTTACATTCCATTAGTTATTTTGGATAATTCGTAACTTCGAATGAATTTGTATTCATTACATTCACTAACAGCCAAATTTGAAGGAAATTTCAATACCTAATCTCCAAATTTCCAAAATATAGAATTTCCAAAATATTTAATTTCCTAATTTTGGAAATTTCCGAAATTTCGGTATTCCGATTTGTTCATTCCCCTGACTTAGTTGGGGTAGGCGGGGTCAGCCATGCCTAGTGATCATTGACCTCTGGGAACCTGCCTTCTGACATTGGACCTCTGGGGGAAATCCCTCATCTAATTATTGTGTCCTAGCCTAATTTTTCAAGGGGAAACCCTAACCCCTGGCTCTGACCCTAACCCCTAACCCTTGCCCAAACTCCCAACCCTAACCATCTAACCCTAACCCTCTAACCCTAACCCCATAACCCTAACTCTAACCCCTAACCCTTAGCCCTAACCATAAACCCTAACTGCTAACCCTAATTCCCAACCTAAACCCCTAACCCTAACTCCTAACTCTAAGCATGAGCCTAACCCTAACCCCTAACCCTAAACCCTAACCTCAAACCCTAATCCTAACCCCCTAACCCTAACTCCTAACCCTAACTCCTAACTCTAACCCCTAACCCTAAACCCCTAACACTAACCCCTAACCCTAGCCCCAACTCCTAACCCTCTAACCCTAACCCCCTAACCCTGTAACCCTAACTCCCTAACCCTCTTACCCTAACTTTAACCCCTAAACCTAACCCTAAACCCTAACCCCTAATCCTAAGCCCTAACCTATAACCCTAAGCCCTAACTCTAACCCCAAAACCTAACCCTAAACCCTAACTCTAACCCCTAATCCTAACCCTCTAACCCTAACTCCAACCCCAACCCCTAACTCTAACCCTAACCCCTAACTCTAACCCTAAATCCTAGCCCTAACTCCAAACCCTAACCCCCTAATCCTCTAACCCTAACTTCTAACTCTAACCCCTAACCCCTAATCCTAAGCCCTAACTCTAACCCCTAAACCTAACCCTAAACCCTAATCCTAACCCTCTAACCCCTAACCCTAACCCCTAACTCCTAACCCTAACCCCTAATCCTAAACCCTAACCTATAACCCTAAGCCCTAACTCTAACACCCTAACCCTCTAACCCTAACACCCTAACCCTAAGAATATATTTTGAATTTCCGAATTTTGGATTTATGAATTTCCTAACTACGAATTTCCAAATTTTGAATTTTTCAATTTCCTAAATTTCCTACATTTAGAATTTCCAACATTTTCGAATTTTTCATTTTTGAATTTTCAAATAAAGGGTGAGAGTAGATTTTCAGTAAGTATAGTTAGTGTTTGGCTGAACTTCCACTTTCAGTGTTTCCCCATGAGTTAAGTAATAGAGCTCAAAAAATCTTAATGTTTTCAGTGCTGGCCTTGTACTGAAAGGCAAAAATGAAAAATAAAATATGAAGAACACCTAAGAAACCTGAAAGATCCAGACTAGTGTTTGTTCACTGGAGGACTTTACCTCCCTTATACCACACATAGCTCTTTTGTGGTAATTTACTATGGTATAGAGAATGTCTTTTTAGAGAAGTGATGTACCTTTAGCTTAGTGAATAAAGTCTCTGGGAGAAATCTAAAGTGCTACATTTAAAGGCTAATATGCAAGATATTGTCCTAAAAGTGTTTGGGGATCTGGGTCCTGCCCCAGGGGACATGTATCAATGCAAAAAAAAGTAACGTTTTTTCAGGAGCAGTGGGCCAGATTCAGGTACATTTACTTTGCTCCGCGGCAGCGTAACGTATCTGATTTACGTTACACCGCCGCAGGTTTACAGCGTAAGTGCCTGATTCACAAAGCTCTTACCTGTAAACTTGCGGCGGTGTAACGTAAATCCGCTCGGCCCAAGCACGCCTAATTCAAATGGGCAGGGCACCATTTAAATTAGGCGCGTTCCCGCGCCGAACATACTGCGCATGCTCCGTCGGGAAAATTACCCGACGTGCATTGCGCTAAATGACGTCGCACGGACGTCATTTGTTTAGACGTTAACGTAAATGGCGTCCAGCGCCATTCACGGACGACTTACGCAAACAAATTTTTTTAATTTTTTAAATTTCGACGCGGGAACGACGGCCATACTTAACATTGCTTAGAACACCTAGGAGGTAGCCCTAATTTTACGACGCGTATCTCGACAGAAACAACGTAAATTTAGATCGACAGGCATCGCGGACGTTCGTGAATCGCCGTAACTAGTCATTTGCATATTCTACGCCGACCGCAATGGCCTCGCCACCTAGAGGACAGCCTAGAATTGCATCCTAAAACCTAACGGTGTAAGTCAATTACACCTGTCTGATCTTAGGGCTATCTATGCGTAACTGATTCTATGATACGCCGTCGTATCTCTTTTGTGAATCTGGCCCAGTGATTTTAAAAAAGCTTAAAGTGAAACAGTAAAAGTGAAATATTCCTTAAAATTTCGTACCATGGGGTGGTGTATAGTATGCCTGTGAAGTAGCGCATGTTTCCCGTGCTTAGAACTGTCTCTGCACAAAGTGTCATTTCTGAAGGAAAAAAAGTCATTTAAAATCACTCGCGGCTATAATGAATTGTCGGCTCCCGGCAATTCAGAGAAAAGTCATTCATAAAAATAAAATAAAAAAAGGGCGTGGGGGTCCCCCCAAATTCAATTACCAGGCCCTTCAGGTCTGGTATGGATATTAAGGGGAACCCCGCCGTCAAATAATAAAAAAATTTATGTGGGGTTCCCCTCAAATATCCATTCCAGACCCTTCAGGTCTGGTGTGGATTTTAAGGGGAACTCCACCCCAAAAAAAAAAAAAATGGCGTGGAGTTCCCCAAAAATCCACACCAGACCCCTTATCCGAGCACGCAACCTGGCAGGCTGCGGGAAAAGAGGGGGGATGAAAGAGCGCCCCCCCTCTTGACTGTCTGTGTCCCCTCAAAGCACCATGTCCCCATGTTAATGGGGACAAGGTCCTCATCCCCACAACCCTTGCCCGGTGGTTGTGGGGGTCTGCGGGCGGGGGGCTTATCGGAATCTGGAAGCCGGGCAAGGGTTGTGGGGATGAGGCCCTTGGGGACATGGTGCTTTGAGGAGTCACAGACCTCCAAAGCATCCTCCCAATGTTAAGGGAATGTGGCCTGGTATGGTTCAGGAGGGGGGGGGGGCGCTCTCTCGCCCCTCCTCTTTTCCTGCGGCCTGCCAGGTTGCGTGCTTGGATAAGGGGTCTGGTGTGGATTTTTGGGGGAACTCCACGCCATTTTTTTAAAAACTTTGGGGTGGAGTTCCCCTTAAAATCCATACCAGACCTGAAGGGTCTGGAATGGATATTTGGGGGGAACCCCACGTTTTTTTAATTTGACGGCGGGGTTCTCCTTAGTATCCATACCAGACCTGAAGTGCCTGGTAATTGAATTTGGGGGGACCCCCACGCTTTTTTAATTTTTTTTATGAATGACTTTTCTCTGAATTGCTGGGAGTGATTTTAACCACTTCAGCCCCGGACCATTTTGCTGGTCAATGACCGGCCCACTTTTTGCGATTCGGCACTGCGTCGCTTTAACTGCCAATTGCGTGGTTCCCAAACAAAATTGGCATCCATTTTTTCCCCCACAAATAGAGCTTTCTTTTGGTGGTATTTGATCACCTCTGCGGTTTTTATTTTTTGCGCTATAAACAAAAATAGAGCGACAATTTTGAAAGAAATTAATATTTTTTTACCTTTTGCTGTAATAAATATCCCCCAAAAATATATAAAAAAACATTTTTTTTCCTCAGTTTAGGCCGATACGTATTCTTCTACATATTTTTCATCAAAAAAATCGCAATAAGCGTTTATTGATTGGTTTGCGCAAAAATTATAGCGTCTACAAAATAGGGGATCGTTTTATGGCATTTTTATTAATATTTTTTTTTACTAGTAATGGCGGCGATCAGCGATTTTTATCGGTACTGCGACCTTATGGCGGACACTTCGGACACATTTTTGGGAACATTGGCATTTTTATAGCGATCAGTGCTATAAAAATGCATTGATTACTGTAAAAATGGCACTGGCAGGGAAGGGGTTAACACTAGGGAACGAGGAAGGGGTTAATTATGTTCCCTAGGTGTGTTCTAACTGAAGGAGGGGTGGGACTGACTAGGGGAAATGACAGATCGCTGTTCATACATTGTATGAACATGCGATCAGTCACTTCTCCCCCTGACAGGACCGGGAGCTGTGTGTTTACACACACAGCTCCCGGTTCTCGCTCTGTAACAAGTGATCGTGGATGCCCTATTGGCTGTAATGCGAAATGACGTATAGCTACGTGATTTTGCGCAGCCGAGCCGACCTGCTGCCGTATAACAGTTATACAGTTATACGGCGGCTGGTTGGCTAGTGGTTAAATTACTTTTTTTCCTTCAGAAATGACACTTTGTGCAGGGACAGTTCTAAGCATGGAAACATGTGCTACTTCACAGGCATACTATACACCCCCCGGATACAAAATTTAAAGGAATATTTTACTTTTATTGTTTCACTTTAAGCATTATTAAAATCACTGCTTCCGAAAAAACGTCCGTTTTTAAACTTATTTTGCATTGATACATGTCCCCCGGGGCAGGACCCAGATCCCCAAACACTTTTTAGGACAATATCTTGCATATTAGCCTTTAAATGTAGCACTTTAGATTTCTCCCAGAGACTTTAACAGGGTGCTCCGTGGCTTTTCGAATTTTCTGCGAACACCCCAAATTATTCGCTGTTCCCCCGAACAGGCAATGTTCGAGTCGAACATTAGTTTGACTCGAACTCGAAGCTCATTCCTACCTATCATGTGTAAAGGAAGTAAAATACAGGGTTTTCCTTACACAGAGAGGTTGATATACTGTGCACTACTACTGCCGTTGCTCTAAATCTGAGGGGAAGCTCTGAAATGGGGGGGAAACCTTGCTGATTTCTATCATCCAATCACGTGCAAGCAAAAATTCAGTTTTTTTATTTTCCTTACATGTTCCTTTTAGATCTAAAGCAACTGCACTTGCAGTGCACAGACTATTTGCCTTTAGTAAATCAACCCCATAGTAGGATGGCTGAAGTAAATGCAGTTTCCATTTATTCGCTAAGCTAAGGGAACATCTACTTTGCTGGGTGCTCTTTTAGTAAAACAACCCCATTGACTGGAGTTGGAGCATCAAGGTATTGAGCAAATGTTGGGAATGTAAGAAAAGAGTGGGAGTATCATTGGCCATTTACATCACCACATAACCATTACATCTGTAGGCACACAACCTGAGGTGTCCAAAGCATCATCCCACTGCTAGGATCTATTTTTTGTAAATGACTGATCCTAACCTCTCTTAGAATATTGTGACAATGTGTAATAGTATAAATCCATGTACAATTAGCTTTAGTTAAAATACTGCATTTTCCTCTGATAATGGACACATTTTGCTTGATAATTATACAGGGAAAGGCCCCTCTTTACTTTGTCACCTATAGTACTGGCCTCATGTGCCTACTTCATCCAGTTCTTGCACCCAATTTACATTAATAGAGACCCACTGCTGTAACTACTGAATTTAAAGCGGGGGTTCACCCTATCGACGGGAAATTTTTTCTTTTTTTTTCTTTTACCTTAAAATCAGGCATTGTAGCGCGAGCTACAGTATGCCTGTCCCGTTTTTTAGCCCCATACTCACCTTGTAGTCGTCCATCGAAGATACCGGGGAATGGGCGTGCCTATGGAGACGGAGGATGATTGACGGCCGGCTCTGGCGCGTCACGCTTCTCCGGAAATAGCCAAAATAGGCTTGGTCTTCACGACGCGTACGCATAGCCTGTGCGCAGGCGCCGTGAAGAGCCGAGACCTACTCCGGCTGTCTTCGGGGAGAGTGACGTGCCAGGGCCGGCCGTCAATCATCCTCCCTCTCCATAGGCACGCCCATTCCCCGCGGGAGCCGAAATCTACGATGGACGACTACAAGGTGAGTACGGGGTTAAAAAAATCGGGACAGGCATACTGTAGCTCGCGCTACAATGCCTGTCTCGATGGTAAAATGTGTCGGGGGGGGGGGTGAACTACCGCTTTAATAGGCACAGGAAGAGTAGCTCTAGGTTCTATAGCTTTAGTAATGCATTAATAGGGAGAAATTTAATACATCCTTTCAGCAAAGCTGGAAATACACAAGTTTATAATAAATATTAAAATGATTATGTATGAGTGAGGCATATACTGTTACTAAATTATCTGTACAAATACCGAAGGTTAACCTGTAATATTCAAATATCAAGTACTAGTGTAGATATTATTTAGTATTGACCTATAAATTGCAATCTGCAGCAACTTACCTGCATACTCAACAAGAACAGCCAATGCAATAAAAAAGAGCAGCTTCATTTGTGCTGGTATATCTGTTCCTGAATATAAGCTGAATACCTTATCAGACCAAAGACCAAAAAGATGCAGAAATCTTCACATACAGCTGACTTCATAGACGAGAAGGTGGGAGCAAACAATAAAGTAGGCCGAATGATCGGAGATTGCAAAAAGTAATATGATGCCAAAACCCCAGGGCTGTCCTAATTGGCCAAGGCTTACTTACCTTTTTAATTTGTTTGGTGCCCACTTCCTGTTAGTCAGGTTCTAATTTCACAGCAGTCTTCAGTACATAAGAATGTACACAGCATGCCATTTGTAACATAGGAATGTGAGTGATCAGACCTAGTGTCACTGTTCGCATGTCAAAGAGAGACCTACCTTACCCCCAGGTCACACTGCTAGCATAATTCGCACACAACAATGTGCGTTTCTGGAAATTTTCTATATTTTTAACAAGCCTTAAAAAAATGTTTTAAATGTTTTTAATAATATTTAGCTGTGTGTGACACTAGAAGGCTTGTTTAACAAAGAAGTGCAGAAACCTGAGTGTGAGCAGTTCAATTATATCTAAAACCCCAAAAAATCTTATATTACAGCTTACCAGTTTTTAGTGGTGCTGGGTGCATTGGTTTTCTTTTGATCTTGTAGTGTCAATGTAACTATTTGTGAGCTGAAAACACAGCAAAAACATCCTTATGTTCCTTGCAAAACTACCAGTCTCATCAATCCCCTATGTGGTGGAAATTAACAAATGTGGACAACCACCATCATAGCGTGTCAAAACTATTATAAAAACAAATGGACAGGAAGCCTGTTATTTACAGAATTACAAGGTGAAACAAACCTGAAAAAAATTAAGCCAATTACAGCTACTGTATCTCTTCCGAGGACTGGTATTTTGCAACACATAAAAACATTATGATTTTGGGTTTAGACAGTTCATTTAAGTATATATATTTTTTTCCTACTGCTGCTAAATACAGATTAAAGAGGAAGTAAAGTCCCATGTATTGTTTGTACTTATAGGCAAGCCTATAATAAGGCTTACCTATAGGCAACGCTGTATCCTGGCCTAGGCCAACAAGGCCCAGGCCTAGGGCAGCACTTTGCAGGGGGGCAGCACGGAAAGTTTCCCCGCTGGCTTGTGCTACACTGTTGGTGTAACGCAAGCTGTTTCTAATTTTGACTGTCCTATTATCCTGGACCACAAACCTTCCTCACTGTGCTATATCTTTTCTGCTGTACCATTGGCATGGTTATATCTTCTTATGCCGCGTACACACGATCGGTCCATCCGATGAGAACGGTCTGATGGACTGTTTTCATCAGTTAATCGATGAAGCTGACCGATGGTCAGTCGTGCCTACACACCATCAGTTAAAAAAACGATTGTGTCAGAACGTGGTGACGTAAAACACAATGACGTGCTGAAAAAAAGAAGTTCAATGCTTCCAAGCATGCGTCGACTTGATTCTGAGCATGCGTGGATTTTTAACCGATGGACGTGCCTACAAACAATCAGTTACATTTAAAACAAGATTGAATTTTTTTAACCGATGGATAAATAACCGATGGGGCCTACACACGATCGGTTTGACCGATCGTGTGTACGCGGCATGAGTCCTCTCCATAAAATTATCAGAAATTTGTGCTTGAAGTAGAACTATAGGCAACACTTTTTTTTTCATTTTGGATAGAGTAAGGGAGGGTTATAGCCCATGTCAGTTTATTTTTTTACCATCCCTGACCCATTGCAGAGATTTTCCTTCACTTTCTGCCCCATAACTAAACAGGAAGTGAGAGGA